>NC_045755.1:19853960-19866460 GCF_008692095.1 Etheostoma spectabile
CTATCACCATTTCTAGCCACTGGGGGGGCCATAGACAGGCTGGGGGGGGGGACGCATATTAATGTTTAAAAAAACTCATAAAGTGACATTTTCCTGCCATGGGACCTTTAAGTTCAGCGTGTTAAACACACAACACAAACTGCTACAATTAACTGTATTTAAATGTGATGAGCATTAGTTTTTACTCCAGTAAATCATGATAATTACCATCTTTAAAATCTGACATGTCTGATTATCATCCAGATAATAACACGTCATGTAGAGAAATATGACCACACTGCCTCTCTGTGTTTGTCATTTCCCTAACACTTTACCTTACTAAATAATGACGGTCAAGCAAAAAAAAAAACGAGCTCAGGCGAAATTGGTTAATTGACATTTTCCAAAAGGGAAGCACCACCAACCCGCCTTTCCCGCACGCAGCTCTAGTGGGAATTTCAAAAATTTTCTCTGCAGCCCTTCCCTTTATCAAACACCCACACCAGAGTCACGGGTTTTGATTAAGGGGGGGTTTAAAGGCCTACGCCAGAAACCCCTGGGCTGGCTTGTATCACGACCTGGGATCAAAGGCTTTTTTATTTTCGTGATATCCCGTGGGACTTTATTGCCTTTTTTTTTGGGGGCAGCACGACTGAAGAAACACAGCACGGCTGAAAGAAAATAGATTGTTAAATTTCTATAATATAACATGAAAGTTTCAAATTGGAAAGTTATACAAATTAAAGAAACAGCTAAAAAGAAATAAGCAATAAAAGATTTTAAAAAATAAATTCTATCATTCCCCCTTGTTGTACTTTTAAAAAACTCAGAATAATCTCTCCTTGGTTTTTATTAATCACTACACATGTATCACAGGGGGGGTTTTAACCCCATCAGGGGAAAAGGGCAAAACCTTTTTTTGAAAGGGGAATTCCTTCTCGACCCTCTTAGGGGGGCCGCCCTTTTGGGCCCAAAAAATTTTCAAAAGTTTTTTTTACGGGTTTTTTTAATAATCATCGTGTGGGTTGGGACACATTTGTTAATTTTGATCAGATTACAAGAGTCTGGTATTAACATGCATGTTGGTCAAGCTTGAGCCTAGTACGTTGTTCATATAAACAAAAAGGCTTTACACTCCTACACTATAAAAATTTTTACCGTACTTTAAAAGGGGGAGAAAAAAATTTTAAGCAAAATCCATACATGGTCCTGAATCACCAGGAGGAAATCTCCTTTAACCCCTTATCTGCCCACACTCTAAGAGCAGTAAAATTTTGAGATGGCGCGAAGATTTCCAGCATTTTTTTGCCCTTACGGGGATAAAAGTCAAAATATACCAAAAATCGTGCACACTCCCCTTGTGCCCGCAACTTTCCGCCTACCCCTATCTACTTTAAAAAAAAGCCCCCCAAACCACGACGAAAACGAAAAAAAAAAACTTTGTCTCAACCCATGTCTTTCCCTTCCTTTTTTTTCCATCGTCACAGCGGTGCGTCCCTGCGGGAAAAAGGCTTGTGCGTGTTTGGGGGGGCTGGGCGGCAGTACCGGCTGTGTTACAGGCGGTTTTCCCTTGGGTTTTGTGGTTTTCTTCGGGGGTCAAAGGTTTGTCCATAGCACGTCACCACCGTCAGTCATTTTTACCACTGCCTCTTTGAGGTTGTGTTGTGTTGAAATTTTGGTGAACAAAACGTCTCATTAAATTTTTCCGGGCGTCGGCGGGCCGGGCTTGTCCTCTGTTCTGAAACCCTTTTGGCGGTGGCTAGCCCCCACGTGCCCCTCCCCAAAAACCTTTCATCTGTGGGTGCCCCGAAAACCCTGGAAGGGACCTTTGCCATTTTTTCTTTCTTTCTCCCCCTAAATTTTCTTAGCCAAAAAAATCCCCGGGCTGAGCGTGTGGAGGGGGGGGGCCCCTTTCTGGGTGGGGCGGGGGCCAGCAAAACCCCTTATTCTTATGTCAAAAGACTTTGTACACCCTCTCTAACATTCTGCTACACAACCGGGATGAAAGGGGGCTTAAAGTTTAACCCCCCCACTGGTGGTCGGCCAAAAAAGGTCTCACACGGGGGTTTTTTGCTCCTTACCCTCTTTTCCACGTACTATTTTTTTTTCTTAACGCTGTCATCGTGAAAACCGACTGAATTCCCCATCTGGGATTGCTTTCTGTCATTAGAGCTTATCTAACACTGAAGAAGTTTTTTTTTTTAAAGGGGAAAAACCCTACCAAACACGCTTTTTCCCCTCTGCGGTGTGAGATCAAAAATTTCACATATTTTCAAATGTTGTAAAACCATGTTTGCTTTAACATAATAGCACCGCCCCTTTATAATATCCCATTTGATCACACATTTCCCGGGGGGATTATTCTGAAACAATAATGAAACCCCTAAAAAAATGTTTTGTAATAAGGAATTGAAACCTTTAAGGTTGAAACCCCACCGCGCATTTTTCCCCCCCTTAGAAATGGCCCTCGGGGCTCCACAGCCAATATATAAAAGTATTTGTTAAGCAGGGTTGTCAGCCTTGATGGGTTTGGTCTGGTTTTTCCCTGAGCCGTAATTTTTGAATTTACGCTGCTCTCTGAACTCTGCAAAAGTGGGAAAAAAGGCGGGGAAAAGGCAAGGTTTTTATCTGGCCCCTGCCAGCACCCTTTTAAAGGTAAACCCCTGCCTGTCCACTAAACTTGCGCTCAAAGCGGGAAATTAAAAAAATTTCATGCATGGGGTGTGGAAGTCCTACCATGTATTTTTTTTTAGCTAAATGCCGAACTAATGGCAAATGGGGGTTTTTAAAACACGAAATGGAAACATTCCTAAAAAATGACATAATTTTGCAGGTTTTGGGGGGGAAATTTTCCCTCAATTGAGATGAGCAATGTTTTCCCTGCGCTAAATGCCCAAAACCCCAAAAAAAAAGCACTTCTTTTTTCAAAAATTTGCTTTAGTTAACTAGTTTGGCCCCCCTGTGCGGTGACCCAAAAAAACTATTGCAATATTAGATCTAAAGGCCTCCCAGAGTTTCGTTTGGACGGTTTGGGGGGGCTGTACAACCCTTGTCCTAACTGGGGAATGTGTAGCTTTCCCCCCAACAGGTATGCAACCCGAATGGCTGTCTTTGCCCGGGGAACGTAAAAAAAAAAAAGGTTAGACAAACAAACACAGAAAAAATTTTGGGCCCCCCGGGGAATTCCCTTGAAAAAACAACGTAGGGTTTTGGTACGGGGTGACTGCGGGGGACCGCTCATTTCCTCTTTGAGGTCCGAAAAAAAACGCCTTTTTGGGCCGGTTCCCCCCACCACAATTTTCTTGACGGGAAAATAGGGTGCGACGGGAACTAATCTCCTTTCAAAGAGATTTAAAGACCGTCGGTTCCTTTGTTTCAGTGGTAGATTTTTTTTTTGGGGCCCTGAAGGTCTGAGAGGGGCGTGATGACATCGGGCTACAATTTTTAGGGGAATTTCCACTTTTTTGCCTCCCCAAAGGGTTTTGTCGCTGGGGGCCGGGAAAGGGAATCTCTGTGGGGGAAAATTACAGCTTTAAAAAAAAAATTAATGTGTGTGTGGCGTGTCGCTTTTTTCCCCTGGAACACCTCGCCGCGCGGGACATTTTGTGACAAGATTTCCAAAAAACTCCCCGTGGAAGGGGGGTTTAAAGTCCCATCCACGGTTTCGTCCCCTAGTCCTGGTCACAGTCTAGGAAAAATGTCCCCCCGTTTCCCATGATCTGTGGAAGGTTTAAAAAGAAAAGGATATGATTATGGCTGGACTTGAAAAACCTCTGCTTATCATTCAAGGTTTTCCAGTAGTGTAAGCACCTCAAGCTCATCCTGTTTCCCCCGAAAAATTTTTCAACAAAACAGTCCTCTCTTTCTGATGAGACAAAAAAAAGGGAAAGTTTTAGTTTCTGCCTGAGTAGCAAAAGGGTTTAAAAACTCTTGGCCCCCTGCGCGGGTGGCAGCCTGCCCAGAGACAGAATACCCTGAAAAATCACTAAATGTGTTGTGGGTACGTGAAAAAAGAGTAGAGGGGGTGACCTCTTTTAACTCATAACCTTGAACCTTTTAAACTCGGAAACTCCTACGCCCCAAAATTAGACCCCTACCAATAAACACAAAAACAGGAAGAGCAAAAAACCCTTTGCCCTTCTCCCCTCCCGAATCTCAACCCTATTTTTCCACCATCCCTGGGAATAAAAAAAAAAAAAATTCGGGACAATTGCTCCACTTCACTCCTTTCAAAAACCTCTTAGAAAGCTTTTGATTTGCAAAAAAAGTTTTTGGACAAATTTATTGCCCCAAATAAAAACCAAAAACTCTACCTCCCTTCCCTCACCTTTTTTGACGTATGCCAAATTAAAACCCCAGATAAATAATGCATAAATAGGGAAAAAACCTTCTACATGTTTTTTTTTTTTTTTTTTTCCGGGAAATATTGCCTAAATTTTTCCCTATCTGTAGGAAGAGTGAGTGTTTTTGGGCGTAGCTGGGGAAAACTTCTTCATTTCAACGATTATTAGTTTTTGGGGGTTTTAATTTCATTTTTCCCCCCCTTTCCGGTGCAGACGGCTCGACTCCCCCCACCACTCCCGTTTCCCCTCCTCCCTTTTTCCCCCCCCTTTGCTGGCTGTAGGGCGACCCCCCCTGGGGGGCCCCTCTGTTTTCGTTCCCTTCATGTTTTTTGGGGATGGGTTTGTCCGCCCAGGGACCTCTTTCCCCCACGTTTTTAAACGGTTCTCGGTCCCCTTTGGCCTCGGGGCCCTCCACCCGCCCCTGCCTTCTGCCTTTTCCTCTCGCTTTGTTTTTCTTGTCCCCCCCCCTCCAGCCAAAGTTGACCTGTCCAATGATTTTTTTCTTTTTAGCTTTTTCACTGACTTGTAAAATTCTTTTCAGTACCCGGGCTGCGTTTTTGGTGATTAGAGGGGGAGGCCCTGGGCTGCTTTAGGGGGGGGAACTTGTAGTGAGTGGGTGCTGTGTGGGTCTGGGGGGCCCCGTTTTTTAGCCTCTGGGGGGACAGGACGTGTTTCTCCCCCCAGCTGGGTTGTTGGAGAGGGTGGGGGTGGGGGTCGAGAGCTGCCCCCATCTTTAAAACTCGGATAAGGGAAAAAAGCATTATGCGGGGGTTTTATATTCTTTCTGTTTTCAAACACATAAACTGTTCCCTCCTTAGTTACAGTTTTTTTTAATCTGTTTTTCCCTTTCCCCATGAGGGCTTCTTCCTCCACGACTAAAAAATTTTTTGCTTTTCTTCTATTTTTAACAATTTTTGGGTGCTAATCGTTTTTCCCCCTCTCTATTTTTTCTTTTTCTTTAAAACCTGTTTTAGCACTCTAATTTTCTGTAAAAATTAAAAAACCAACGGGGAAAAATGTTTTTTGTTTAACCTAAAAAAACCAAGCTTTTAAAAACCTTTCGGACCTGGGTTTGTCTCATTCCATCCAATACCGGGGCTGAAGAAGGGGTTTTGTCTCTTGTTATCCTTTCCAAAAAAATCAACAAGCAGGGCCCGAAGTATTATTTTACGTATAACTCCTATCGGCCCAGTTTTTTCTCGGTAATTTTTGGGGGAAAAATCAAAAAGCTGTAACTTCATTTTAAACTACAATGACTGTTTACTGGTAATTTTTTTTTTATGAAAAAGAAGCACCCTGATGACGTTTATCGTATGATTTTTTTAAATTTTTTCGCCCCCCTTTAGTCCGTCTGGTGAAAGTGTTTTTTCTTTTTTACTGTCTACCAAATTTCCCAAAACAAAGGATAGACTTCACCGAATACCCTCATTTGGGAAACCCCGGCGCACGTTCCATGTTCAATTCCATTCAAATTATGGGAAACTTCACGAAAAACTTCAAATTTGTTTGAAATTTCCCCTTTTTTTTTGGCAGAGTGGGATAAAAGCCCTCCGTGTTTTCCCGAGCCTTTTTAATTTAGACCTTCTGTTCTCTTACCCCCTTCTTCCCCGGGGTTGCCAAATGGTTTGTCAAAAAACAATTAAAAAATAACAAGTTTCTCCAAAAAAAGAAAAATTCCTGTCTCCCCTACCTGGGTCCAGACCGAGAAGACACTGGGGAAGGTGATTTCCCGAACCTGCCAGACTTTTTCTCACTAAATGGAAAATACCTTTTGATCTGTGTGTGAAAACAACCCCAAATGGGAAGAGCATATTCCCATTTGGCCAAAATTAACACAAACAAATGGGGAAATGGTCACAAAAAAACCCAAAAACCCCCTATAATCCACAACGTAACGAAAAAAAACACAAAAAAAGTAACCCGCATGAATCAACGCCCAAATAGCGTACACCCAAAATAACTTTAAAAAGACAAAAAAATAGCGCTTTAAAAAAGCTGGGTTTTACCCTGCCGGGCCTTTTAAAAATTTTAGAAAGGCTTTTTAAGACTTTAACCCCGGTTTTTCCCCGCTGGGGGGAAAAATGTCGCTTTTGGGGGAAAAATCAAAAGATTTTTCCCTTTTTCACCCCCGTGTCCCAGACCCAAAATAAAAAACCAAATTTACATTACTTAAAACTTTTTTATCTGGCCCCCCGGAAAAAAATAATTACTCAAAATTCCCCAAAAGTAAAAAAAATCAAAGATATTTCCCCAGCTTAGCAATAAAAAACCCCAGGCCCCCCGTCACCTTTTCCCCTGCAGTAGAAAGTGTTTCCCCAAAGCATAAAAGCATAAATTTTCCCCTGCGGGGGCCTGCTTTACCGGGGACCGTCCCGAAGGTGCCAGGGCCCCCGGACAAACCCATGGCCCCCCCGGGTTTGGGCGGGTTTTGGGATCAGATTTTTTTGGCCTTTTTTGGACTTCCCGACTTTCCACTGTTGATCCCGGGGTTTCGGCACCAAAAAAAACAGTTCAAACACTTTTTCCTTCTAAAAATACGGGCAAACAAGAAAACAGACCAGGCGGCAAAAGCAGTTAATTGACAGTTGCAAAAAGGGAAACCCCCAAAAACCCGACAGCCTTCCCACGAAACTTAGTGGGGAAATTTACAATTTTCCTTTTAGCTCTGTCCCCTTTTTTCCAAAAAAACACAAAGAAGATCACAGGTGTTATGTAAGGAGGGTCTAAAAGCTTTCCCAAAACCCTGGGCTGGCATGTACTCTAACTGACCCGGATCTAACTTTGTTATTTGTGATATGCAAAAGTGGGACATTATGCCTTTTGTTTAGGGGAGCGACTGAAGAAAAAACAGACAAAAGGCTTGAAAAAACATATAGGCATTGTTAAAAAGTGCATATAATAATAGCAAAAGTTATCTATTAGGAAAGTTATACTAATTAGAAACAGCTACAAAGAAATAAGCAATAAAAGACTTTATAAAAATGAATTCTCTATCAGTGTTCTTCATGAAGAACTGCTTCACATTCAACACAACATCAAGGGTTCAGGTCGGAGAAAGTTGCAGTTAAGACAAATATCAGAGAAGCCGATCACATGATTAATGAACAAGAGGGAGGAACGTGTCTTTAGAAAGGGACAGGTGCTCCAAGAACACCGGAAGTCATTGGTTGTAGTTTCACCGCTGATTGGTCCGCTCAATCAACACGGCCTGGTGTGCTGGAGGGACAGCTCATGGAGACAGTAGAGGTATTTATAGGACTCATAATTCAGTCTGCATACATGATACACATTTTTAGATTCAGCGTGACTTTCACTGAGCCAGGATATAATTATTTTTGACTTCAATCGTGAATAAACATCTGTAAATCCGCTTACAAATCAAAAGAGTAAAAAGGCGCTGCAGAACTTTAACGTTTAGACTTTAACTTTAGAAGTTTAACGAGTTTTCAGTATAAAAGTCATCCAGTTAGAGTTGTCTGTACAGTTAAGAGTACATTGTAAACATAAACTATTTATAGCTAATTCGGCATAGGTTTAGTGGTGTCAATTAGCCAAACTGATAACAAATACAGGCCAAAACATGATGGGGGGAAAAGTCTGTTATCAACCAAATTTAGGAGGGCTGTAGATAAATGAATTACTGGCGGAGGGAGGGTCAAGTCTTTTTGACTCAAAGTCCCCAAACTTCTCCGTTATAGTCCCTTAATAGAGTAATTGAGGAGATTGTAGAAGACAGGGAAGTTATTAGGTTAGCTGTGACAGTGTGCGTCACGAGTCACACAAAAGGAGCAGAGAAAACTTTAAAAAAAAAAAGAAGAAAAGCAGTAATTAACCAATCACAGACCAGAATCGGGTTATTTTGGCATTCAAAAAATGACGTGAATTGCCCTGGAGGGGGCACTGTGACAAGTAATGTTAAAATCACCCTAGGTGTTGGGCATGTCTGGGGCAAGTTAATTCCAAAATTTAAAAACAATAAAATTACTAGTTACTGTCATTTGAGAGTAATTAGTTATATTACAATATTACTATTTACTTTGCACTATTTTCACCAAAATAACAGTGCAAGTTTGACGTGGAAGTTTGTGAGTTTCAACACGGGATCAACAAAGTCTCCTCTTTATCCACTTTAAGTTAATACATCATATCCCATCAACATCATATTTTCTATAATTTTATATATATGCAAAGTAACTAAAGCTATAAAAATAGAGTAAAACATACAATAGCCAAGTAGGAGAAAATGAAAATACTCAAAACAACTGTAAGTTGTTTTGAAGTACACAGTACTTACTAGTTTACTCTCCACGGATGATAAAATGCAGTGTTATGGGTAGCAAGTGTAAACATGTTTCTTTCTGTCAGCAGCTTGGACACACTGCTGTACCGTCCCCCGTTGGGACACAGATGTTGTCCATACCGCCTCTGGTTCTGGATCTGGTTCTGACCACGGGAACCGAGACGGGACAACGCCTCGCTTCAACGCAGCGTAATAACTCCTGAAAATCTGTAGTCATCTCAAATGCAGCAACAGGACATAAGGGTTGTGATGGCGCAGTAGATGTGACACGTCCCTTTGGTGTGGGAGACCTGGGTTCGAGTCCCACTGCAAACATCAACCAATGTGTCCCCTTAGCAAGACTCTAGTTGCTCCAGGGCCGTGTGACCTCTGGTCATATGTAGCAGTTGTAAGTCACTTTAGATAAAAGCGTCCGCTGAATGACATGTAATGGTTGTTTTCTGTGAGGAAATGTTTCGCAGTGTTGGTGAATTCTTAAAAACCACAAAATACCACTAAATGTTGCATTAGAATACGTTGTAACTCACGTTACTGAGACTGTAACGGGTACAATATTAGTGAAATGTAATTACTAATGTTATATTACTGCGTTACAGCAAAAAGGAATCCATGACTGTAATTGCGTTATTCCCAACATTGTCTATGTGCTCCGTATGTCCACATACACTGTGCAATATTATTTATTGAGTGTTAACACTTATCTATGTTTACACAACTTGTATTCAAGCTGATTTATATATGTATACAGTTTAATTTGCTCTCCGGACTCAGGACTGTGCGCCAGCAGCCCCCGGCCCTCTTTTTTTCTCTGCACTACCCACACTTTATATCTTTGACTTTATATTTTTGATTTTTGATATTTTATACTGTTATCTTATATTCTTATATTTTTTTGTGTCAACGCTGTAAAGGGATTGCTTTAATCTCGTTGCACAAGTACCGTGTACTTGTGTATAATGACAATAAAGGCATTCTATTCTATTCTATATCATGGCTGTACTAAGAGAACGGTCTATATCCACGACGGTCCACTTCCGGGATTGCTCCCGCCCAATGTCCGTTTCCGTCCATGAGCCTCGGGGTCGGGGTCCTGACTACAAACTAACCCACACTATAACGTCAGAGATGCAAAACGACCACAAAGAAATGCTAAATGACTGAAAATAGACTAAAACGGCCCAACAAACTACACATACCAACGGCAAACAACCCACAGTTACTACAAAGACACGCAAAAAGACGTGAAGTAGACGCAAAGTCACCATAAAAAGATGCAAAGTGACGAAAAGTAGACGCCAAGCCACAACACACAGATGCAAATCTAAAAGAAATTAGATGCAAATTCATCACCTGGATGCAACACAACTACAAAATGACCACAAGGAGGTGCAAAATGACTAAAAATAGACCTAAAATGACAACAAAGAAGAGACAAAACAACAACAAACTACCCAAAATGACTACAAAAATAATCAAAATGACTAAAAATAGATCTAAAATGACAACAAAGAAGAGACAAAACAACTACAAACTACCCAAAATGACCACAAAATAATCAAAATGGCTAAAAATAGACCTAAAATGACAACAAAGAAGAGACAAAACAACAACAAATTTAACATCAACTTTCTCCAGTCCAGACAAGAGAAATGAGCCTCATCGTCATTTAAATGAAAGTGGGGGGGGAAAAACAAACAAATTGAAATTAGTTTATTTTCATAATCACATGAGTTCTCGTCATGTTATTTTCAAACGATCTACACATGTGAACGTGTAGTGTTTATTAAAGTTCCTTCTCTGTCTTCAGAGTCTCTTTGGCACTGCAGCGCTGCGTTCACATTTCCTCCAGGGGTTCGGTGTGTAACTTCAGAAGTGTTGACAGTCCAACACGCTGAGCAGACGGGCGCTGTCTTTTTTTTTTGTCCTGTGCAGGGACGGGAAGCGTCCTCCGCCTGTCCTCCACCCTTCAATCACCGCCTGCCACGATGGACGTCCGGCTCAGTCGGAGCCTTCCTGGTTCTCCAGGATCGGATCTGAGGACGCACACAGAGGACCACGTGAAGCCGGCTGATCTGCATTGTGAGTTTTCTTTCTGATTTATGTAGAAAATATGCCCAGTAGTAGGGCCGGGTATCAGTGAATATTAACCCTCATGTTGTCCTCATGTTGTCCTATATCAATGTTCTTTTTATTCTTCAAAATAACATGATTGATTCCACCCAACGCTCTTTGCCAAGTACAAATCTCTACTTTCATTAATTTTGGGGCATCTATTCAATTTTATAGCATTTGGAGAAAGAATGGAAGTGTTTTTGAAATAGTATTGAGTAAAAGTTGACATATTCCAGTCTTTGATTATCCATCAACATCCATTCCTTTAATTTTAGTCTCAATAATTCCTAATTTCTGCTTTTCTAACTCCAACATCAGGTATAATTTCCTATAAATGAGGTTTATTGACCATAAATTCCAAAAATAACTGTAAAACTAAAGTTAATAAGTTAGTGTTACGTAGTGTTGAAAACATAAAACATTAAAAAAAAGTGACAACCATTGAAGAAAAGCATCAAATGTGTTGAAAAAAGGGACAAAAACGTAAGAAAAAGTTAAAAACATCGATAAAAAGCATCAACAAAAGTGTTGAGTTTCAATTTGACGGGAAGACGACACGAGGATTAAAGACTCTGTAAATAAAAGAAATAGCTAAACACATATTCCCCAAACTAAGGTATTGACCACTAAAAACTGTGTGTGTGTGTGTGTGTGTGTGTGTGGTGTGTGTGTGGGGTGTGTGTGTGTGTGTGTGTGTGTGTGTGTGTGTGTGGTGTTGTGTACCTGTCAGTGTGCTGCTGATGTTGGGAGGAGACACAATCAACACAGTGCTGCCAGATGTTATCCCAGAATGCACCACTGGACCCTCAACAGACGTTGAACTCAGCTCCTGACACACACACACACACACAACACACACACACACACACACACACACACACACACACAGTTATTACTCATTATAAACACCACACTGTCCACTTTATTAGGTACAGCTGCACATCATGAACTCTCCTTTTTACAAAGCGTACTCTTTCTCAGGTTTTGTTGACATTGTCAGAACGATGATCGTTTACGTTGTTTTTTATGTAGCGGGGGTGTACTAAACGTAACGATAGGACTCTGACATTTTGGCCACCCCATTTATGGAAATTTAATTAAATTTTCAGAAGTTATCTCAGGACACTATACAGATAGAGTAGGTCTAGATCCCCTCTAAGAGAAAGCATTGGATGCAACAGTGGTGAGTGAAAACGTCCTTTTACAGGCAGACCCCGACTCTTGGGGGGTGGTCTACTGCCTTGATTGGGGGGGGGGGCAAATATACAGAAATACAAAATACATGAGGTGGTGAATATTATCACGTTTCTGACAAGTGTCAACCAAAGATGGGAACTCGAGTGTGAGACGCACAAACAGCAGACTGCAGACTTGACTTGGGACTCGACCCAAAAGATTTCAGACTAGACTAAGACTCTGACTTTGAGACTCGTCAACAACCGATTTTCATGCAATTATTGCTTTTTAAATGTAATGTATTTCTATTTTCTTTTATTGGCGCATATGTTGGGGAAACGTACAGTATATGACGAGCAGCGTGTCCCTTGCCCTGAGTCATAATTTGCAACGTAAACTTGACTAGGACTCCTTGCAAAAGACTTGAGTCTCGACTTGCACTTCCAAAAAATGACTTGTGAACATCTCTGGTGTCAACACAAACTGAAAATCTTTGTTTTTATTAAGTCTATTAGTCATCTGGGGTAAATCTGTACGTTATTATTATGGCTTTTAATTTGAAAAGCATGTATAGTGCAGCTATATTATGA
>NC_045755.1:19871460-20096460 GCF_008692095.1 Etheostoma spectabile
TATCAACAATATTTTTGTGTATGGTTATAAAAATGTACATAAAGTTGAAGACACAAAAGGTTTTACTCACGCTTTTAGCTTATCTATCTCATCAGGAGTGTACCTTAGGGAGATACAATTTAGAAGAAATGAATATTCTGACTGAGAAAACAGAGTTTCAGCATGTTTCCCACCATCTTTCCGTCGTAAACTCACTTTCCGACGTGGTTGCGGTTGTCGTACATTCGTAGAACTCGTCTGTAGACGGCGAACAGCGGCCTGTTTAAGCCCAACGCGACGGAGCGGTAGAAATCCTTCCTCTCCTCTTTGGACATCTCAAAAATAATCTCTGCTGGGTCCTCGATGCCTCGGCCCTGAAACGTAGAAACACAGAGGCAGCCACGTAAACTAACGTTAATACGTACAGGACAGACATAATGCTGCATTCACGTGGTGTTGGAATAATCGGTTCATGTGAACACACACCTGTCCACATTATGACTTAAAGCTCATGAACACAAGAAAGTTGGAAGAACGAGTTCCCAGCTCGGGAATTGGGACCATGAAGGAGTACATGAATGCACCATGAAGACAGAAAGTAACGTACTTTAACATATTGATCGATGTTGCTCATCAGAAGGTCGATCTCCTCTTTGGACCACATGCCCTGTTTCCACTTGTGACCTAAAGTGGAAGAAATGTTGAACAGAGGATAGTTCAAAAACCCATCATGACTTTTGCGTAAACATACACGCCCGCTTTCACCAGCCATGTGGCGTGTCAACGGGGGCCAAACGGCGTTAACAAAACGCACAAAAAAAGCGAGTAAATGTCTTGATAACACGCCAATAAGGGCATACGAATCAGCGTGTCATACATCCGCCATTTCATGAGATCAGTGTGAAGAACCATTAACAGAAACCATGTTTAGTTTCCTTGACAAAGACCATAGACTGTATATAGATATATAGATGATATTAATGGACAGCGTCCATTGGGTGACGTCCCCCATTAGTTTTGAGAGGGAGGAGCTGCTTACAGTCTGCGTTATAGTCTACATTATATACTTTCATAGCCACGCCCAACCCCCCCCCCACCCCCCCGCTTTAGCGCCGATTTTCAAAATCAACAAGACCATGATTGAAAAATTGAACATCTTTCTGTGTTGCACAAGACTTAAAACTAGCGATTGAGACCATAAACTCATAATGAAAATGTTTCTTGAGGTAATAAATCAAGAGAGAAGTGGGTCACCTTCTCACAGACTTCTACAGAAACAGACTTCTTTTTGCAACCGCACATAGACGTAGATGTATTTATTTGATTAGGACAATGCACATTAATCACACATTTCTGTAAATGCGCCAGTGTTAGCCGACCGGCTAGTTTTCAACTGTAGTCCTACCTCGCATGCATGGCTTTATGGTGGGAAGAAACCGGAACACCGGCACTTCGACCAGTTATTCATAAACATTTCGTCAAAATGGCTATAATTTAATGGTCTGACTCTACAAACTCTTTTATTATTTCTTTTTTGCACATGTCACCCCCTGCCGGAATTCAGATAGAAAGCAGGTTTAAGGCACTTCCTCAGTTGCAGCTTTTCACCGAACCGGATGCGTTGTCCATGACTATTATGCAGTTTATGATAGCGTCTCCATGTCTTAAGTCTCCATGAGGCCCCAACAACCTCCATCATGAGGCGGAGCAGCCTGTGGGTGTGTGAGTGGGAACTGATGCCCGCCGTGTGTCTACCTTTGTTAGCCAGCGTGTCTTTGTCTTCTTTTGTAGTGAACCAGGCCTGACTGACAGGAGACACCTCTGTCTTCTGATCTGGCGAGAGAGAGTCCTCATCCTCCTGCAGAATCTACACACACACACACACAACACACACACACACACACACACACACACACACACACACACACACACACACACACACACACACACACACACACACACACACACCAACCAATGTGTAACGAATATACACAATTGTTTGTTTTCACTTAATATCCCTCCCCATTTTATTTTGTCGTTACTGTACTGTTCTGTTTTATGTACTTATTTTATGTAAGTTTTGTGTATAATTTCAAGAGCTTTCTAAAATGTGTTTTGCCGTTGTGTTGATGACGTTTAAGTAGAATAGGCAGTTTTCACCGGATGTGTTTTGAGTGTGATTTGAAACGTTGGAGTGAATCGATGTTTCTAAGATGAATTCCAGAGATTTGTTGAGCCTGCTCGTTTTTTGCTGCATTGTATTTCCTATCTGCACCGATGAGCGCCCCCCCGAAAAAAGGGGCCGGGGGGTCCCACCCCAGCTTGTGTTTTTAACCTGGGAAAGGGGGGGGTTTTTTGGGGGAATATAAAGGCCCCCGGTTGGTTTTTATTTTTTTGAAGGGTTGTTTTTTTTTGTTTTTTTTGTTGTTTTGGGGTTTTTTTTGGGGTGTGTGTGTGGGGGGGGTGGTGGTGTGGGTGTGGCGGGGGTGGGGGGGGGGGTTTATGACAGGTGCACAGGGGGGAAACCCCCGGAAGGTGCCACAAAAGGGGGCTGTGAGCCCCTGTTCTTGGAGGGCCAGTTTCTTCCCACACCCACACACACACCCACACACCACCCACCACAAACCCCACAAAAAAAAACAAAAATAAACAGGTGTTCAAAAGTAGTTTTTAGGGGGAGTTAGCGGGAGTTTTAGTAATTTTTTTAAAATTTTTTTCCCCTTATCGTCGATTATTTACCCTGATAACGAGGGTTGGGTTTTAAAGTCGAAAATGAAAATTTAAAGAGCCCACCGACGTAAAAAACGAAAACAGTCGAACCTCAATTTTGGGGGTGGACGATACGCTTGGCCCCCATTTGGCTTTCACGATCCGGCGGGTGACGATTTAAAGTGGGTTTCCATTTTCTGCACTCACAAATAATAACAATATTAATAATACATTTTATTTAACAGCGCCTTTCTGAGCACTCAAGGTCACTTTACAGACAATAAAAGACGGATAAAGGGAACAGAGAAGTATAAACAGTTATGAGAAAGAAAGAAAAATATGGAGTATTGCGATTTGCTTTTCCTTCTTAACAAAAACTAAAGTTGAATAATACACTTCCGGAGGCAATATACCATGAGACATTTCAAAAAACTAACTTTTCTGAACCGAATGCACATCACATGTCCGTCTGACATGTAGTCCATTTAAAAAAAAAAAAAAAAAAGGATTTTCTGCCTATGTTTCGCTGGACACGAATATGATGTGTCGGCAGCATGAGCACAAAACATTTAGGTGAATCAGTACAGAGTTTTTTAGATAGGTTAGCGAACAACAACAAAACCGGCGATACATATGATTTCCGATTTATTTATTTTTTTCTACCCCTAAAAGATATTCAGCTTAACATCGCATACAATAAACACAATTCTGACAATTGTGAAGTTTTTTTTCCACTTAAAAAGAGACGAAAATAGTTCCAGATTGTTATTTAGAACCTACATTACTCCGGTAAAAACGTCACCATTTTAATTCTAATATTCCTGATGTTTGCGTAAAATGTGGTGTAGATAAGGGCACTCTTCTTCACTGTATGTGGCAGTGTCCGGAACTTCAGACTTTTTTGGAAGGAGGTTACTGCATTTATTCCCCGTTTGACTGAATGTAACACGACGGTAAACTCTGCTTGCTGCACATCTTTCCTAAAGGGACTACAAAAAAAGAGGACTCTTGTTAGTTTCTGCTTATTGCAGGCTAAACATGTGATCGCTCTGAACTGGAAGAACACAGAAAGACCAAAGGTAAACCAGTGGATCAAACTAATGTCTAACAACCTGGCCCTGGAGAAACTGACCTACATTGCGAGAGGAAAACTTGAGGAATTCAAAGATATGTGGTCGCCTTTCTTGCACCTTGTAAAAGCCTGTGACGTGTAAACTATAATTTCTTTTTCTTTTTTTTGCTTATGGAGTGAGCACG
The DNA here is from genome assembly GCF_008692095.1 of Etheostoma spectabile. Taxonomy (NCBI): domain Eukaryota; kingdom Metazoa; phylum Chordata; class Actinopteri; order Perciformes; family Percidae; genus Etheostoma; species Etheostoma spectabile. Next base: position 19,875,406 of record NC_045755.1, read on the forward strand.
GGGTTCTAGGGTAGGGGGGGAGGCTGTGTTTTTTTTATTTTTGTTTTATTTATGCTCTCTATTTTTTATGTTTGTCTTTATACATTCCTTCTTTTGTGTGTGTCTGGAAAACATTTAAAATTCAAATAAAGATATTTGTGACGTAAATAGTTCCAGATTAAATTTTCTAACGGCTGCAGCTCTGCATTAAACACCTCGTCAACCGTGGGTTTAATCAGCATCAGATTCAGATTGATAACGTCTGGTATGCGACGTGGACTTTGCTTCGTTAATGAGACTCAAAAAAGGAAACGTGTGTGTTGACCCACCGTTGGGGGGGCAGTGCAGTATGATGCTCCCGTCGCTGTCCCGCGTGAGCGTGAGCGACTTGACGGTTTCTGACGCCGAAGCGTCCTCGTCCTCGGCTGCTGAACTCATCGTGCACCTGGAGAGGAATGACCACATCCAACACCTTTAGACCTCTCCACCCGTTCACCACAGACCGGCGGGAACCAGCAGAACCGGCAAAGGTTGGAGACGTGAACCTGACTCACAGCTAGAGCTCGACCGATAAAGGATTTTAAGGCCGATACGAATATATCGCGATTTACCAATCCGATATGCCGATATTTAATTTAAAAAATATCCAGAAACACATTATATAAAATGTAAGCAGACTTCCCTGAAATTAGTTATATGTAGTTATTTATGAATTCTCACTAATAATAATAATTTGTTTTATTGTCACAACAGAACATCAAAATGTATTTAAGTTCTGATAAATAAAATGAATAAAACTACAAACTTAAGATATGAAACTTAAAGACTATGCAACGCCATCGCTAACGGGGACGTTGTAGAGCGTCCTCTGGTGGACAGACTATGCAACGCCATCGCTAACGGGGACGTTGTAGAGCGTCCTCTGGTGGACAGACTATGCAACGCCATCGCTAACGGGGACGTTGTAGAGCGTCCTCTGGTGGACAGACTATGCAACGCCATCCTAACGGGACGTTGTAGAGCGTCCTCTGGTGGACAGACTATGCAACGCCATCACTAACAGGGACGTTGTAGAGCGTCCTCTGGTGGACAGACTATGCAACGCCATCACTAACAGGGACGTTGTAGAGCGTCCTCTGGGGACAGACTATGCGACGCCATCACTAACAGGGACGTTGTAGAGCGTCCTCTGGTGGACAGACTATGCAACGCCATCACTAACAGGGACGTTGTAGAGCGTCCTCTGGTGGACAGACTATGCACGCCATCACTAACAGGGACGTTGTAGAGCGTCCTCTGGTGGACAGACTATGCAACGCCATCACTAACAGGACGTTGTAGAGCGTCCTCTGGTGGACAGACTATGCAACGCCATCACTAACAGGGACGTTGTAGAGCGTCCTCTGGTGGACAGACTATGCAACGCCATCACTAACAGGGACGTTGTAGAGCGTCCTCTGGTGGACAGACTATGCAACGCCATCACTAACAGGACGTTGTAGAGCGTCCTCTGGTGGACAGACTATGCAACGCCATCACTAACGGGACGTTGTAGAGCGTCCTCTGGTGGACAGACTATGCAACGCCATCACTAACGGGGACGTTGTAGAGCGTCCTCTGGTGGACAGACTATGCAACGCCATCACTAACGGGGACGTTGTAGAGCGTCCTCTGGTGGACAGACTATGCAACGCCATCACTAACGGGGACGTTGTAGAGCGTCCTCTGGTGGACAGACTATACAACGCCATCACTAACAGGGACGTTGTAGAGCGTCCTCTGGTGGACAGACTATGCAACGCCATCACAAACAGGGACGTTGTAGAGCGTCCTCTGGTGGACAGACTATGCAACGCCATCACTAACAGGGACGTAACGTACGTTAGTTTCTATACAAACTAGTTATAAAAATGGCCAAGACAGTTCTCTTGCAAGGCATTCCATGCAAGTGGAAGTAGGAATAAATATTAAGATTGTATTACTACTGAGTAATTTTAGCAAAATTATTATATAAAATATATACATGCTGAGTGAAGAGATTAGATTATTTTAGTGTACTTGTTGGTTGCGGTACCGTGGATACAGGTGCTTTATAATAGTAGACACAAGTATTAAATGCTGAAAAACAGCAGTGTGACACACCTAAAATAAGTAGAGTATTTTTTAAAGCTCACTCTGTAATGTATAATGACAGCAATTCCAAAACAATTTTAATACAATTGTTTATTGTCTTGCTTAAATATACACCAAACTCCATTCACAAATGTACCAATTTAAGCCAAATTGCAAATCAGCAACGACTTTCACCTCCTATACTACTGCTGTGACATTACACTCGTCAACAGATGGGATCGGCTAACTTCGGGTGAAAAATATTTAGTTTTTATTATCATGACATAGCTATTTAAATAGCTACGTCATTATAATAAAACTAAATATTTTTCATACGCAGCACTGCCAGTAGATGTGGGCTAAATATTTGTCAAAATGCGACAAATTGCAGACAGAATCACTTCTAAAAAGCTTCTTTATTAAGTTAAAATCAGTAGGGTTTATGTTGTTTATCAATCAGACAGTCTGTGTAGAATCGGCCTATTTTTACATTGAGTTTGGCGTAAGATTCATGCGCCGCTATTTAAAAAAAAACTGACGTAAAAACACAGGGATTTGGCGCAGATGGATGCGTGACTTTACGTGATGCAGGCTCCAAAAAACAAAACAAAACCCTTTTTCATTCACACAATCATTCTAGCTGAGTACACACAATCAGTAACTGTGGTAAATGTTAAATGATGTTTCCCTGGAGACAGACAGACAGACAGACAGTTAGCTCCGATGCTAACCGTTAGCATCCACGAAGCTAACCGGCTAAATGAAAGACAACAAATCTCCGGCGCCATGTTCGCTGACAGGGTAAAGCTTATGGCGTCTGTGTGCGGGTTTTGACTGTCTTTTGGCGCTTTATTCTCGTTTTTTCTCCCGCTTGCGGTGTCTCTGCGCCGCCCCGGGCTCCGACTAGCAAACAGAAAGTGAATTTTACTTTTGATTTGGCTACTTACTTCCTGTTTTTGGTCCGGGGACTTGCGAGTTACCAGGATGAAGGTAAATGCCAGGATGGAGGAGTCGAGGGCCGACGAGGTTGCCAGGTTTGAAGATAATCCGTAAACTAGATGCGTGTTCTGCGTGTAAAAAAAAAAGAAATAAATAAATAAAATAACAAAATGGAAAGAAGTCATATTACATTTTTTAATTTAAGAAGTAGTTTTACTTCCCTTGTGTACATATTTTTTTACATTGCGGGATTAATAGGGGATTTTGAATAGGAACTAAAATTACAAAAAAAGAAAATCAACAACTGATTCGTTTTGTCAATAAAAAAAATGAACACTGGCAACCATTTTGATAATTTATTAATTTATTAATTGATTAAATTTAAATACTTTTGTTTCTGGCAAAAATTACAAATAATTGGTTGCAGGGGTTTTCAACTGTGATGAGTTTTAGTAATAATAATATATAATTTTATAATATAATTAATATACAATATTAATACACATATAATATATACACCATATAATATAATTATTAATACATATAAATACACATATAATAAAAATATATAATACATATAAAGTAAATATACAATAATATAATACACATAAAAATCAATATACATAATAATATAATACACATATAAAAAATAAACATATAATACTAATATAATAAAATATAATATAATATAATATAAAACCCCTATAAAATAATATAATACATATAATATAAACACATATAATATAATATAACAATATATAACATATAATATAATACACATATAAATAAAAATACATTAATATAATACACAATTTTATATATAATATCCCTATAATAAATACACATATAATATAATACACATATTTAATATACATTAATATAATATATAATACAATTTAAAATAATACCATATAAATAATATAAATACATATAATATACATATAAAATACCCCTATAATATAATACAACAAAATAATATAAGATATATATAATAATAATATAATTAAAAATCATATAATATAATAAACCCCAAAATTTAAAATAATATAATATACACATATAATAAATATAATATAATATAATATATAATACATATAATTAAATACAATAATTAATATAATATACATAAATATCAATATACATATAAAATATAATTATTTTACATAAATAAAAATCTACATATAATATAATATACATATAATATAATACACATATAATATAATAACATATAATTAAATATAATAACCCTATAATATAATATACATTTTAATAAATACACATAAATAATAACATATAATATAAATAATAAAAATACCCATAATATATATATATAAAATAATCAACATATAAACCTACATATAATAAAATAAATTAATAACATAAAAATAATATAATAACATATAATATAATATCATAATTTTATTTATTATAATACACATTAAAAAATAATAAAAATACCATATTAAACATAAATACCTATAATAATAATATAAATACACATATAATAAAATATCCATATAATATATAATATCATATAATAATATAATATACATATAAAATTTAAAATATAAAAATACACCTATAAATAAAATACATACATATAATATAATTTTTATAATACAATATAATATAATATAATTTTACAAAATAAACTATAATAATATAATATAAAAAACACATAAAAAATCAAAATATAATTAAAAAATATACTAATTAATAATATAATATAAAAATACATATAATAAATACATAAATAATAATATACATATAAAATATAATAAATATAATATATATAAAACATATATATAATATACATATAATATAACCACAATAATATAATAAATATAATATAATTAAAATAATATAATTTTAAAATATAAAAATAATAATTAATAATAACATATAATAAAATTATAATAATCAATAAAAATAATAATAACATATAATATTTAATTATACATATAATATAACACACATATAAAATAATACACTATAAATAAAATAAAAAACATATAAAATAATATAATACATTAATATAATACAATATATATACAAATATAATATATACATATAATATATATACATATAATATATACATAATAAAATACTAAATATAATATAATATAATATAACACACTATAATATAATAACTCTAATTAATAATTTAAAATAAATAATTATAATACACATATAATAAATAAATAATATATACATATAATAATATAATATAATATAATACATCAAAATAATTAAATATATAATATACCATATAAATATAACCAAAATAATAAATATAATATATAATATAAATAATTAACAAATATAAAATAATATACATATAATATAATAACAGATAAATTTAAAATACATATAAATATAACACATATAATATAATATACATATAAGATAACACATATAATAAATATAATATAAATATACATATAATATAATATACATATAATATAAATACATATTATAATATATACATATAATAATAAAACCCTAAATAAATATAATATATACATATAATAAAATATTAAATATAATAATTACTATAATATAATACATATATATAAATACACATATAAAATAAATTACTATATATAGAATATAAATACACATATAATATAATAACATATAATATAATATACATATAAATATACATATAATATATATCATTTAAATATAATACTTAATAAAACAATAATATAATATACATATATAATAAATAAAAAAACATATAATATAATATACATTAAAATAATATCATATAATAAACTACATATAATTAATACCCCATATAATATATATACATAAATAATATATATATTAAAATCATATATCAAATAATACCATATAATTAATATACATATAATATAATATTAATAATAAATTAAAATATACATATAATATAATACAAATATTAATATAATATAATAATATCATATACATAATAAATAAAAAAATATACATATAATACATATAAATATAATAATATAACCCCTATAATATAATACACATATAAACTAATAATATACAATATAATATAATATACATAAATAAATATACATAATATACATAAAATATATCATATAATATACATAAATAATAATACATATAATATATACCATTAATAAAATATACATATAAAATAAAACAATATATAATTACTATAATATAATAACATATAATATAATAATATATATACATATAATAAATAACAATAATTTTAATATACATATAATATAATACACATTATATATACATATAATAACATTTTAATATAATAACATTAATATAATATACATATAAATTAAATAAATCACATATAATATAAACAAAATAATATTATACATATAATTATACATATAATATACATATAATATAATACACATATAATAATATACATATAATATAATATACATATAATAATACACATATAATATAATATATACATATATATAATATAACATATAATAATATATACATATAATATAATATACATATAATATAATATACATATAATATAATATATACATATAATATAATATTACATATATAATACATACAGTTGTGGTCAAAGTGTACATACACTTGTAGAAACATCACAATGTTATGGCTGTCTTGAGTCTTCAATAAGTTCTACAACTCTTATTTTTCTGTGATAGAGTGATCGGAACACATACATGTTTGTCACAAAAAACGTCATAAAGTTTGGTTCTTTCATAATTTATATGGGTCTGCTGAAAATGGTCACCAAATCTGCTGTGCCAAAAATATACATACAGCAACATTAGTATTTGGTTACATGTCCCTTGGCCATTTTCACGGCAACTAGGCGCTTTTTGGTAGCCATCCACAAGGTCCTGGCAAGCTTCAGGTCGAATGTTGACCACTCTTCTTGACAGAATTGGTGCAGTCAGCTAAATGTGATGGTTTTCTTGCATGAACCTGTTTCTTATGCACTGTCCCAATGTTCTCAATGGGTTTAAGTCAGGACTTTGGGAAGGCCATTCTAAAACCTTAATTCTAGCCTGGTTTAGCCATTCTTTACCACTTTTGATGTGTGTTTTGGGTCATTGTCTGTTGGAACACCCACTGCGCCCAAGACCCAACCTTCGGGCTGATGGTTTTAAGTTTTTCCTGCAGAATTGGAGGTAATCCTCCTTCTTCATTATCCCATTTACTTTCTGCAAAGAACCAGTTCCACTGGCAGCAAAACATCCCCAGAGCATAATACTACACCACCATGCTTGACAGTAGGCATGGTGTTCTGGGATTAAAGGCCTCACCTTTTTCCTCCTCCAAACATATGTGCTGGTGCTGTGGCCAAACAGCTCAATTTTTGTTTCGTCTGACCAGAAACTTTCCTCCAGAAGGTTTTATCTTGTCCATGTGATCAGCAGCAAACTTCAGCCGAGTCTTAGGTGCCTTTTCTGGAGCAAGGGCTTCTTTCTTGCACGGCAGCCTCTCAGTCCATGGCGATGTAAAACACGCTTGACTGTGGAGACTGAACCCTGTGTTCCATCAGCTTCCAAATCCTTGCAGACCTGCTTCTTGGTGATTCTTGGTTGACTCTTGACCATCCTGACCAATCTCCTCTCGGCAGCATGGTGATAGCTTGCGTTTTCTTCCTGATCGTGGCAGTGACACAACTGTTCCATGCACTTTATACTTGCGTATAAGTGTCTGCACAGTGCTCTTGGACCTGTAGCTGCTTTGAAATGGCTCCAAGTGACTTCCTGACTGTGTTCAAGTCAATAATTCGCTTTTTCAGATCCACACTGAGTTCCTTTAACTTTCCCATTGTAGCTTTTGTAGCTGAGTCTAATCCTGGGTCAAATGAGCCCTATTTAAATGGGCTCATGAGAAGTCAACAGCTGTAGTCAATCAGAATCACTTAGAAGAAGTGAAGAGGCCATGACATAAAGCTAATTTGATTGACACAACTCGCTACATCACCAAATTGACATATTTTGTTGCTGTATGTATATTTTTGACCCAGCAGATTTGGTGACATTTTCAGCAGACCCATAATAAATTTATGAAAGAACCAAACTTTATGACTGTTTTTTGTGACAAACATGTATGTGTTCCGATCACTCTATCACAGAAAATAAGAGTTGTAGAACTTATTGAAGACTCAAGACAGCCATAACATTGTGATTTTCTACAAGGTATGTACACTTTTGACCACAACTGTATAATATAATATACATATAATATAATATAATATAAGATATAATAATAACATATAATATAATACACATATAATATAATATATACATATAATAAATATATACATATAATATAATATACATATAATATAATATATATATATATAATACACATATAATATAATATAATATACATATAATATAATATATATATTAATACACATAAATATAATATAATATATATATATACACAAATATAATATAATATAAATATATATAATACACATATAATATATACACATATAATATAATATACATATAATATAATATATACATATAATATAATATATACATATAATATAATATACATATAATATAATAAATATATATATAAATACACATATAATATAATACACATATATATAATATATACATATAATATAATACACATATAATATAATATAATATATACATATAGTATAGACACAAATACAAATTAACAGAATAAAAGCATTAACATCATTTTCTGTAAGAATAGCAAAGGAAATGTTTGTAAATAAACAAAAAAACATTTATAGTTTTTAACTAAATTGGGAATAATCCAACCTGGCAACCTCCTTCTCCGCCGTCACATGTGTCCGGGTAACCACTTGACTTGTTTTTCTATTTCAGACTGACTGAGGTAATGGGATTTAGCTGTCAACAATCTGCTTTTACATTAACTAAATAATCTCAGGTGTTTTATGTTCGCGGTGCAGCTACATTTTGTAGTTTAAACAACTTGCGCTGTCGATGGTAAACAATCGGGATTTGCTGAGACGGGAATGGTTCCGCTGTTGTTTCGATCGGACCATTATCAGCGACGAACCACACGTTCAAGTTGCAACAAAAAAAAAAATCCAAATCGCGTATTTTAAACAATTGCAGCAGCTAATATTTAATATTTGGCCAAGACATGGCGGAACAACCGATAAGAGTGTAAGTTAAACTTGAGTATTACTTAAAATGTGCCTTTAATGTCGTGTCATCCCATTAAATGTTTAATATGAGATGTTTTTCTCTAAGCTGTGTTTCATTTTCACCATGATGTGACATGTCGACATGTAGTAAAACGTGTTATATAATACTTAAAACATCATAACAATGTTGTTTTAAATATACTGGACTGTTGACGGTTACGTATTTCTATTATTAAGCAGGTAGATTTTGCCATTTTTGTACCAGAATCCGATTAATTTGGTACAAAAACGCGACGACCGACCGAACCTCATTCACAATTTACGTAATTTAAGATCTTGTTGCTCATTAGCGCATTTATAAACATCGTAAGATGAGAAAAAGATGCATAATCGTTATCAACAGTGGGAACCGAAAATATCGGCATGCATACACTTCACCAAAATAACTGAATTATAAGAGATTTTCTAATCTGACCCCAACAATATGTGAGAGTTTTAACCAGTTCCGTTACAGTCTTTCTTAATGATGCCGGTGTAAAGGGCACGTGTTGTTCATGTTGTGTGTGTCGAATTAAAATGTTGTCTTTTAATATCCACCTGTACATTTTTATTTACGAACAACACCTTAAAAGTAAATGAAATAAGTAATTAAAAAGTCTTATTTAGGGTGTAATGAAAACGCCCTTGCTAACCTAAGTGTTTGAGGAGAAAATAGAGAATTGAGTTTGAGTTTTGAAAATTGAAAATCAACAATTTTAAATTTTTCTTACGTTTTTGTCCCTTTTTTTTTTCAACACTTTTGATGCTTTTTTTTCTTCCATTGTTTGTCCCTTTTTAGACGTTTTCAACACTCAGTAACACTAACTTATTAACTTTAGTTTTACAGTTATTTTGGGAATTTCTGGTCAATAAACCTCATTTGTAGGAAATTATACCTAATGCTTGAGTTAGAAAAGCAGAAATTAGGAATTATTGAGACTAAAGTTAAAGGAATGGATGTTGATGATAATCCCAGACTGGAATATGTCAACTTTTACTCAACACTATTTCAACAACACTTCACTTTGTTTTACAATGCTATAAAATATAATAAGACCCAAAATTAATGAAAGTAGAGATGTGTACTTGGCAAAGAGCGTTGTGTGGAATCAATCATGTTATTTTGGGGAATTAAAAAGAACATTGATATAGGACAACATGGGGGACAACATGGGGACAACATGAGGACAACATGAGGACAACATGGGGACAACATGAGGACAACATGAGGACAACATGGGGACAACATGGGCCACATGAGACAACATGAGGACAACATGGGCCAACATGAGGACCAACATGGGGACAACATGAGGACAACATGAGGACAACATGGGACAACATGAGGACAACATGGGGACAACATGAGGACAACATGAGGACAACATGGGACAACATGAGGACAACATGGGGACAACATGAGGACAACTGAGACAACTGGGACAACATGAGGACAACATGAGGACAACATGGGACAACATGGGGACAACATGAGGACAACATGGGGACAACATGAGGACAACATGAGGGATAAAGGAATATTGTGTTTATTTGGACAAAGAGTGACTGTATGTTGATTTAGAGTCCTTACTGTTTTATGTCCGATGTGTTGCTGTGCGGTTTATATAAAGACACATTAAAGTATTAAAGGTGTGTCTGTTTGCAGCTTGGCGTGTGGAGATGTGGAGGGCAGGCTGACCGCGCTGTTCAATCGAGTCCAGACCATCCAGAAGAAGGCCGGACCGTTCGATGTGAGTCAGTAAAACTGCGTTTTCAAAGGTGCAGATTATGTGTAATGTAATTCTGATGTTTTGGTGCTGTTTTCCCTGCAGCTGCTGCTGTGTGTTGGGGAGTTTTTTGGGACGACGCCGGAGGCCGAAGCAGAGTGGCAGCAGTACAAAACCGGAGCCAAGAAAGGTAGGACGAACATCTGGGTAACCAGACAGCTGTAACACTCATTTCAAAATGCGTGAACTTTCCCAGGAAACATTTTAGGAGTTACGTAAAGCTGGTTAGACATTGTGCATTTGCAGTTTTTATCTGAGGGAAACTATTGTGCAGCAGTTGCAAAACAAAGTGGGAAGAACATTGCAAATATACAGAAAAATGAAAACTTTGCACGGGCTTTAATATCACCTGTCAGATATTTGTACATTTTGAGTTCATCCAAGAGACAAGTGGAAAACAGGCTAAGTGAATTCTGGATTCCACACTTTGATCGGCTGATATGTAACTCAGTTTTCTGTTTCTTTGTGTTTTTTTGTCCCTCCTCAGCTCCCATCCACACGTACATCCTCGGAGCAGCGAGCCAGGAGACGGTGAAGAGTTTCCCCAGCGCCGATGGCTGCGAGCTGGCCGACAACATCACATATCTGGGTAAGGGACTCCACCCTCTCCTCCGTGAACTCTGGCTTCTGCATCCAACTGTCCCCAATCCGTGAACCCGTTGATCCCTGCGTGGTGTAGGTCGGCGCGGCGTGTTCACGGGCGTGTCGGGGTTACAGATCGCCTACGTCAGCGGTCGGGAGGCCCTGCAGGAACCGGCCCCGGCTCACTGCTACACATCCAAAGATCTGTCGGCCCTCGTGGCCCCGCTGACCAGCAGCTCCAAGTTCAGAGGGGTGGACATCCTGCTGACGTCACAGTGGCCCCGGGGCGTGTGGCACTATGGAAACAACCCGGTAACAAGTCCTGAATATATAAATATTATTTATTTTATTTTATTTTATTTTATTTTATTTTATTTAATTTTATTTTATTTATTTTTTATTTTTTTAATTTATTTTTTTAATTTTTTTGTATTTATTTATTTTATATTTTTTCATTTTTTGTATTTATTTATTTTATTTTATTCTATTTATTAATTTTATTTATTTATTTTAATGTTATTTTTTATTTATTTTATTTATTTTTTATTTTTTTTATTTTTTAAATTTATTTTTATTTTATTTTATTTATTTAATTCAGGACAATGCACATTAATTAACAAGCACAACAGTACACGTAAATGAGCCAGATTGTAGTCCGAGGGCTAATTTCCATCTGCAGTCCAATAGGCAGGTTGGAGATACAGTAAAAAAAAAAAAAAAAAAGACACAGGATAGAAGCATTTAGTATGTAAATACAAGAAGAAACAAAAAGAAAAGAAGAAAAAAATAAAAACTGGACAATTCATTAGTAAAAGAATGAAAACACAAGTTATCGGTGGTGAGCTCTAGGCCGCAGCTTTACCCGGCTCTTAAAGGAGGCCTGAGTGGGACGCTCCCTTATAGTTGGGGCAAGTGTTTCCCATAATGCACTGCCTTTAATATATTATTATTATTATTGGCAAACATACAGTGTTTTCCCTGGCATGTGGAAGTCTTAGGTGCACTTGTGTATCTTCACACTTATACCACCGCGTGGAAGAAAGACCACCAGACTCTTTCCTGACTAACTGGCACCACTATTATATCATATTGACTGTCGACTGCAGGGGTCTTCAACGTTTTCCAGGCCAAGGACCCCCAAACTGATGGCGAGATGGAGCGGGGACCCCCTAATTATATATATTGTATAACATTGTGTTATATCAAACTGGTCCTATAGTGCCATGTGTGCATTGATGACTGAAAGACATCTTCTGCCTCCATTTATCTGTTTACTACAGTGTGTCGAATTCATGTTAATGTGGATTTAAAGACATTTCAATTAGGAAAAAATTGCAGAGGGGGGGGGGGGGGGGGGGGGGGGGAATATAAAAAAAAGTCTAATCAACTAAAACTTTCGCGACCCCCCATCCCAGTACCTCCGCGGGACCCCCTAGGGGTCGCGGACCCCCTGTTGAAGACCCCTGGTCTACTGTATGCGTAATTGCACATTTTCAACTCAAATTTTGGTGCTCTTATTTTCCTCATTGTATGTGCCTTCTTATGTTTTACTTTTTATATTGTTTACTTGAATGTTATGTTTTGTCTGTGGACCTAATTGGTTAAAAATGTCTCGTCTCCACCGTGGGAGAGAGGGAAACGCAATTTCGATCTCTTTTGTATGTCTTGACATGTGAAGAAATTGACAACAAAGCAGACTTTGACTTTGAAAAAAGCTTTTAAGACAAAATAATATGGCTGTAAATGTATTGAATTGTTTGATGTGCTGCAGGAAGTGAACACAAAGTTGTGTGGGAGCAGCTCCGTCGCCTCCCTGGCCGACAAGCTGAGACCACGATACCACTTCGCTGCACTAGAGGGCGCTCACTACGAAAGACTCCCATACAGGTGCTGGATGAATACTTTTACTTTTCGCCAAGAGATTTGTTTTTTACATTGTTTTATACTTTTACTGAAGTAAAGACTTAAAGCGTCCATATTCTGCTCATTTTCAGGTTCATAACTGTATTTTGAGGTTGGACCAGAACAGGTTTTTACATGGTTTCATTTTCAAAAAACACCATGTTTTTGTTGTAGTGCACATTGCTGCAGATCCTGTTTTCCCCTTGTGTGTGTTTAGGTCTCTGTTTTAGCTCCAGAGTGAGACATGTCTCTAGTTTTATCTCCAGAGTGAGACATCTCACTAGATTTATCTCCAGAGTGAGACATCTCACTAGTTTTTATCTCCAGAGTGAGACATCTCCCTTCTATCCTATCTTTGTTGGGAGCTGCACATGCTCAGTAGCTCGGTAAGATCCATCAGCTGAGAACTCTTTCTCCAGCTTTGGTCAGTCCAAGGCAGGATCAGCTGGGAGACTTCTTCTAGACCAGGGACACAACAGGGACAGGAAGTAGACCAGGGACAGGAAGTAGTTCTTTTGGAGATTATGGTCAACTAGTGGCTGTTGTAGCAGTGTTTTGCCATTGAGAACGAGCTAGCATGCTAACGCTAGCATGCTACGGTTAGCCGCCTCGTCTCTAGTGACGTAGAAAGCCGTGCAGATGTTGGACAGCTCACCCGGAGACTGAAGACAGAGGACACTCAGAAACCAGATCAGAGGACACTCAGAAACCGGATCTCACTCAAAACAGCATGGATGTTTTTTTCCAAGTGTGTCTGCGTGTGGACGCACCAGAGACACAAAATAACCCCCCAAATCCAAGAACAAGGGATTTTTTTCATAATATGGGCACCTTACATGGGTCTTCCACCGCTTTTGACTGACTGACCAATTTTTATTCTTCCCTCTGTGTTATACTCTGTGTGTGTGTGTGTGTGTGTGTGTGTGTGTGTGTGTGTGTGGGTGTGTGTGTGTGTGTGTGTGTGTGTGTGTGGTGTGTGGGTGTGTGTGTGTGTGTGTTGTGTGTGTGTTGTGTGTGTGTTGTGTGGTGTGTGTGTGGTTGTGTGTGTGTGTGTGTGTGTTTGTGTGTGTGTGTGTGTGTGTGTGTGTGTGTGTGTGTGGGTGGTGTGTTTAACAGTATTGTACATGTGTTTTCAGGAACCATGTCATTCTCCAGGAAAATGCCCAGCACGTCAGTCGCTTCATAGCCCTGGCAACCGTCAACAACCCGCCAAGAAGAAGGTGCTGTGTGTGCGTGTGCGTGCGTGCGTGTGTGTGTGCGCGTGCGTGAGCGTGTGTGTGTGTGTGTGTGTGTGTATGCGGCGTGCGTGAGCGTGTGTGCGCGCGTGTGTGTGTGCGTGTGTGTGCGTGTGTGTGTGTGTGTCCGTCCTGTACCACAAAGATTGTTGATCTTTAAGTCAGTCAAATCTGAACACACAGACGTAAGACACATATTTTCAGATTCAGGGTGACCTACACTTCCCCAGGACAACATTGTCTCCGACGTCCATTGAGAATAAATGTCCAGAGAGTCCAGTGATAGTTGTCTGTACGTCCATGGGTGCACCACAAAGACGAGCTGCTAATAGATCATTTGGCATGCTTTTATTGGTGCCAGTTTGCCGAAATGTGAACAAATACACAACACACAAGGGGGGGCCCCACAGTGCTAGACTGTGAAATCCTCCTGTGATCAACATCACATCCTGAGCTGTCTGTCTGGTCTGTCTGTCTGTCTGTCTGTCTGTCTGTCTGTCTGTCTGTCTGTCTGTCTGTCTGTGTGACGGCTGCAGTATTTGTACGCCTTCAACATAATCCCCATGAAGACCATGGATCCATCGGAGCTGGTGAAGCAGCCGCAGGATGTGACCGAAAACCCCTACAGATGCCCCACGAAAGACAAGACGGACAAACTGAAGACGGGCTTCAGCACCACCGAGGAGGAGGAGGTGTGTGTGTGTGTGTGTGTGTGTGTGTGTGTGTGTGTGTGTACTTTTGTTAACCTGCTAAATGTTTCCCTTGTTAATTTTATTTAAGTTATTACTGCACAGTAGTATGTCAGTAGTATGACTTTCTTCGCCTTATGTAAATCACATTGAATTTCCTCTGAAAGGAGCTATTCACATGGGCTTGCCTTTCCTTTCCTAGGCTGAAGGAGGTAAGGAAAGGAAGCACTACAGCTCGGGTTATTTTAGCACGGAAAGATTACGACCATGTGGCGGGGTTAGCTAAGTTGGCACATATACATAGAGGTTTATTACTTGACCCAGGTTGCGGGTTTGACGCCGACCCACGGCCCTTTACAGCATGTCATTCCCCCCTCTCTCTCGCCTTTCATGTCTTCAGCTGTCCTGTGGAAATAACGGCCAGCTCTTGTGATGGCTGACACTCCCTGTCCTCCCTGTCCCCCCTGTCCCCCCTGTCCTCCCTGTCCTCCGTCCAGGAGCCAGGCCAGCAGTTCTTCTTCGACCTGAGCAAGAAGCAGGGCGGCGGTTGTTTCCGGGGTCGCGGCAGGAAGAGACAATCGGACGGAGACGGACGAGGACGAGACCAGCAACGTGACGGAGGAGACGAGCGTCACCAGGGACATCCCAAGCAGCCCCGCAGGCCCCGTGAGTCCGACCATTTGTTTTGTTGATTGTTAGAAGAAGGTGGTTAAGTATGTAAGTAACAGCAAAGATAGTGGACTATAAAGCAGTGGTTGTTAAACCGGTTTTCAATAATATATCCCCTTTGAAATATTGTGTTATTTAAGTTCCCCTTAAGCGTTCCCCCTTAAGCGTTCCCCCTTAAGCGTTCCCCCTTAAGCATTCCCCCTTAAGCGTTCCCCCTTAAGCGTTCCCCCTTAAGCGTTCTCCCTTAAGCATTCCCCCTTAAGCGTTCTCCCTTAAGCGTTCCCCCTTAAGCGTTCCCCCTTAAGCATTCCCCACTTAAGCCTTCCCCCTAAGCTTTTCCCCCTTAAGCATTCCCCCTTAAGCTTTCCCCCTTAGCATTCCCCCTTAAGCCCTTCCCCCTTAAGCAATTCTCCCCTTAGCATTCCCCCTTAAGCATTCCCCCTTAAGCATTCCCCCTTAAGCATTCTCTCTCTCCCTTAAGCATTCCCCCTTAAGCGTTCTCCCTTAAGCGTTCTCCCTTAAGCGTTTAAAAAAATGGCTTTATAAAGAGGTACAACACACAGCGCTGCACCATCAGTGTCTGATTTACTAAACAACACCTTTGTAACCTGAAAACCCTTAAATGCTACTAATTCGTAAATAAATTCACGTAATTAATATAGTATAAATATTTTAGGGAATTATGTATGACTGTTATTTAACCCTCATTATCATCTTTCAACCCTGTATAATGACAATAAAGGTATTCTATTCTATTCATGTTGTCCTAGGGTCAGATTCACTATGTTTTCCTATATCATTGTTCTTTTTAACTACCCAATTGTAATTCCCCTAAATGAACATAGCAAGTACAAATCTCTACTTTCATTAATTTTGGGGACGTCTTATTTAATTTTAAAGCATTTGAGGTTCATTGACCATAAATTCCAAAAATAACTGTAAAACTAAAGTTAATAAGTTAGTGTTACGTAGTGTTGAAAACATCCACAAAAAAAAAGTGACAAACATTAAGAAGAAAGTGTTAAAAGTGTTGAAAAAAGGGACAAAAATGTAATAAAAAGTACAAAACATTGATAAAAAGCGTCAACAAAAGTGTTGATTTTCAGGAAGACAACACAAGGGTTAAATTAGAGATTTAAAAAGAAATTACACATACTCCAAAGTACCGCTTGGGGTACACGCACCTCCATTTGAGAAACGCTGCTATGAAGGCAAGGCAAGGCAGCTTTATTGTAGAGCACATTTCAGCAACAGGGCGATTCAAAGTGCTTTACACAAAATCAGTTAAACAGATAAAACACAAGGATCCTCAGACACCGCCTACCAAGAGCCTGGGTCTGGGTCTGGGTCTGGGCCTGGGCCTGAGTCTGGGCCTGGGCCAGGGTCTGGATCTGGGTCTGACCGAGGTTTCTGCCTTAAAGGGAAGGCAAGGCAAGGCAGCTTTATCTGTAGAGCACATTTCAGCAACAGGGCAATTCAAAGCGCTTTACACAAAATCAGTTAAACAGATAAAACACAGGTACAAACAGTTAAAAATCATAAGCATTAAAAACCAATAAAACACATGAATAGACAGTTAAAAAGTAGACACATAAATCACAAGAATAAAAGTTACAGTGCAGCATAAGAAATTTAAAGAAATGAGCAGTCATTTAAAGAAAGGCAGCATCAAAAAGAAAGGTCTTCAGCCTTGATTTAAAAGAACTGAGAGTAGCAGCGGATCTACAGGTTTCTGGGAGTTTGTTCCAGATATGAGGAGCATAGAAACTGAAAGCTGCTTCCCCCTGTTTAGTTCTGATTCTGGGGACAGAAAGTAGACCTGTCCCAGACCACCTGAGAGGTCTGGGGGGGTCATAGTGTAGTAGCAGACCTGTCCCAGATGACCTGAGAGGTCTGGGGGGGTCATAGTGAAGATGAAGACTATAAAAAGATATTTTTTGCCTTGCTGCCTGTTTTATTCTAGATTTAAAGAACCCTAAAAAATGGTTGAAATGGTCCCAACAGGGTTCTATGGCGGTAAACTGAAAATCTTTCAGCTTTGGACTGTGAGCTAGACAAAAACAAGTAATTTGAAGAAGGAATACGTTTAAGGGAAAGTCGTCAATATTTTGTGAAAGTTCATACACGAAAAGATGAGCAGTGCAAGATAAATAAAAAAAAAGCAATTATTTAATAATCTAGAATCCAATATAATTTACTTGCAGCCTAAATTGAACAGCTGAAGTAAATATAAAGTAAAACTTCTACTAAGACCTGGATACACACACACACAAAACACACAACACAACACAACACACACAACACACATACACACACCCCACGACACACACACACACCATACACACCACACACACACACGCATACACACACACACACACACACAACAGCACACACGCACACACACATACACGCTACACCCCGCATACACAACCACACACACAATACACACACACACACACACACACACACACCACACACACACCACACACCACACACACACCACACCATACACACACACACACACACATATTAGTTTTCTTTCTGCAACTATTATTTTGCACATTACGTTTACACTCGTTGTGTCTTGTGTTCTGAATGACGGATTTATGACACAAGTCGTATTGATCTGATTTCTTTTTTTTTTTTATTTGGACTTTATTCACTTGTTTTCAAAGATTGTGAAAGTGTGCTAACGTTTGATCTAATTTTGTTTTATTATCACTACTATTTAAAAGTTTGAATATACTTTATTATTATTGATTTTAAGGGGAATTCAAAAAATTCAAACAGAAAAAGTATTAAAAAAAATTTCCCCAGTTAAGGGGTTTTCCTTTTGATTGGGGTTGACTGTTTTTTAACTTCAACGGTGACGTTGTTCTTTGTAAAGAAAGAAAATATAAAGTAAAATTCACCCAAACCATAAGTGGGGGCCCAGGACAGCCCCCGGGTTTTGGGACCCCCCTTTTTTCACTGTGACTGACCCCCCAAAATTTGGGAAATAAAGAAAAAAAAATCTAAAAAACGTACCGAGGTCGCTCCCCCACACCCGCGATCAAAAGCCAACCCCGCGGTGCTCAGAGTGTTCTAGAAAGCCGTTTTTTACGTGCTAAAACCCCTGATTTTTTAATGAGTCGGGGGGTTTAGCCAACGAAATTTCGCGGACTTTTTTTTTTTAAAAAGCTCAATCTTTAACAGAAAGGTCGCCCTCCTTAAAACCTTCCAGAGTTTAACATTGAAATTAATTAGTTGCTAGCAAAAGAGCACTTTTATAACGAAATACAAGTGGACAATTCCCATAACTCACGCGGGGGGGGGGGGAAGCTCTAGGTCTAGGCCCCCTTTTTAAGTTTTACAAAAATAAAAACATGACTTTTTTGGAGGAAAAATACGCCTCGAGCTGAAAATGTCCCGGATTTTATCTGAGAAATTGGTACCTTCGCAAAAGTGAGCCCCCGTAGGGGCTTTAGGGGGCCCGGGGCGAATCCGACCCTGCCCTTTTTCTTTGGTCATCCCCTTCTTTTCTTTGCTTCCCCTTTCCCCTCTTCCCCCCACACAAAAAAAAAAAAAATAAATGCTGTATTTGTGTTTTTCTGGCGTGCGCCCGCCCCCGGTCCCTGGGTTTTTTGTTGGCCTCCTCAGGTGGGAAAACCCCGTATCAAATAGGAACACCGGGGGGTTTTAACCCCCCAATTTTTTAACTGTGACTTTTTATGCGGCCTAACGAATCTTTTTTCCGATACCAATTTTTTTAGAAAAAAATTTCCTTCCTTTTTGGCCCGTCCTTTTTTTTGTTCTCCGGGCCGCCGTTGTGTTGGGTTTAGGGTGTTTGCCTGTCTTGGCGCAATCGCACATTTTTAGGTCTTTGTAGAAGCTGCCGGTGTGATTTGGCCACTGCACTGAAATTACTCTTTTGGGTTGAAAAAGGGGGATTTCATGCAGGCTTTGTCCCCTACCGATAAAAGGCCAATTTTGGGTTTTTTAAATGGTAAAAAAGGAAAAAATTAATTTAGTGTACCCCCTCCAAAGGAAATTTTTTTTTTTTTTTTTTATTTTTACCAAGAGCCCGGGTTGGGGGGGTTGGGGGGTCTGGGCCGGGTTAGGTCGGGGGCGGGGCTGTCCCGGTTTCTGCCAAAAGGAGTTTTCCCTCCCCGGGCCTGTTTCTTGCTTGGAGGGAACTATAACCCGTTGGGTCCTTTAAATTTTGGGTGTGGTCAACCCGGGGTTTCCTGTAAAGGGCTCCAAAAAAATTTGTTTGATTGATACTATAAATAAATTTAAAAGAAATTTTGTTAACATCAGAAAAAAACCTTTTTTCTTTTTTTTTTTACCCTTTTTTTTTAACAAAAAAAAATTCAATAAATATAAAAACACAATAAGTGCGTAGCAACACGCCAAAAAGGAAAAACAAAATCTGTAAAGTGTCACAAACAATACGTTCAATCAGTCTGAAAAGGAGCAGGACGAACCTCGTTATTCCCACTGGATAGATTATATATTTTGTATGTGTATTCCTCATATATTTTGTTATACAGTATATTCATAGCAAGATAACATATGAATTATTTTAAGTTTTTATTTACATTTTACAACCCCTTATAATGACTTACCCTCACAATCATCTCCCTATGTCCTTTTAATAAAAGTTTATATACAACTGTTAAAACTTTCCAATGTTGATAATGCATAATAACCCCATCGCGCACGCTAACCGGAGGGCTGTTTGTTCGGCAGTGCTACCTGGCCCTGGCTAAAGGCAGCCTGACCCCCCACCACATGCTGATCCTGCCCATCGGCCACTACCAGTCCGTGGTGGAGCTGAGCTCCGAGGTGGTGCTGGAGATGGAGAAGTACAAGTCGGCCCTGAAGAGCTTCTACCAGAGCAGAGGGGAGCGCTGTGTGCTGTTTGAGAGGAATTACAGATGCCAACACCTGCAGCTGCAGGTAGAAACGCACGCACACACACACACACACACACACACACACACACACACACACACACACACACACATACGTACACACACACACACACACACACACACACTACTGTACACACACACACACACACACATACTGTACACACCACACACACACACAACACACACACACACACACACACACACACACATATACTGTACACACACATACATACCACACACACATACTGTCCATATACACACACACACTACTGTACACACACACACACACACATACTGTACACACACATACTGTACACACACACACACATACTGTCCACATACACACACACACATACTGTACACACACAACACACCACACACACACATACTGTACACACACACACACACACACACACACACACATACATACACACACACACACATACTGTCCATATACCAACACACCTACTGTACACACACACACACAAACACATACTGTACACACACACCACACACACACACACACCACACCATACTGTCCCACACACACACACACACACACACACATACTGTACACACACACACACATACTGTCCCACACACACACACACACCACACACACCCACACACACACATACTGTCCACACACACACATACTGTACACACACACATACTGTACATACATACACACACACACACATGCTGTACACACACATACATACACACACAACATGCTGTACACACACATACATACACACACACACATACTGTCCACACACACACACACACACACACACACACCACACACACACACACACACATAGACAAGATCACAATGGCTCTGACATGATTAAATATTAAATACAAATTTTTTAAAGACAAATATTCCAACATTTTGCAGTGTTTGGACCTTGGTTAAAGAGTGGTGTTAAATGAATATTCTTTTGCAACTTTTTTATATAGAGAATTATTGCAAATTGCAAATTTACTTTTTTGGGGGCTGTAACTCATTATTTTCTTACATTTTCGACTAACTTGCAGATTTTTTTTCTCCAGTTAATCATTTGGCCGGAAAATTGGGAAATCCCAATTTGCCGTAAAATATTCAAATTGATTGTTTTGTCCGATCAACAGTCCGAAAGTCCTACAAATATTCCCATTTGAGACACTGGAATCAGCGTGTGTGTGTTTTGACATTTTTACTTAATAATTAATAAAGATAAATTACAGTAATCGATTCATTGATTATCAGCAGAAGCTGATTAATTGATTGAGATACAGTATGTTGGGTAGATGTTACTTGAATACACACTCAGTTGCCAGTTAATTAGTAGCTTAATTAGTAGCTTAATTAGTAGCTAACTACTAACTTGTAGTTTGGATGAATGCATTCTAGTCTCTCACAACAGCCCTTCAACCAGTCTTACATTCAAAATAGTTGTGATAATAAAACGTTGGATTTGAAGCAACTTCACGTAACTCAGGCACACGTCACATAGAACAAATGGTTACGACTTCATTAGTAAAACAATAAGTGACAAATGGACTCATTGTGAAGGTCGTAATGTTCAGTTGTTGTTGATTCAACGTCATGATCATTTTGGAGGATGTAGTTTGTTGAGTTGGCAGGTGTTGCTATTATTTTGTCCACCCCATGTATATCACTCATTGCTCACCCGAGGGTTGGGCTGTTCCTCGTGTTGACATTGTGTGCGTTCAGGTCGTGCCGGTGCCGCTGGACCGCTGCACCACGGAGGACATCAAGGAGGCGTTCATGGTCCAGGCTCAGGAGCAACAGATGGAGCTGATGGAGATTCCTCAACACACCGACCTCAAACAGGTTGAGACACGCTCGCACGCACGCACGCACGCACGCACGCACGCACGCACGCACGCACACACACACACACACGCACACGCGCACGCGCGCACGCCTGGATCACACACGCGCACACGCCTGGATCACACACACACACACAAACACACAGCCTGAATCACCACACACACACACACGCACACGCCTGGATCACACACGCGCACACGCCTGGATCACACTCGCGCACACGCCTGGATCACACACACACACACCCCTGGATCACACACACACACGCCTGAATCACACACACACACACACACACACGCACAGCCTGGATCACACACGCGCACACGCCAGGATCACACACAAAAACACAAACGCCCCTGAATCACACACACACACACGCACACGCCTGGATCACACACGCGCACCACGCCCTGGATCACACACACACCACACGCCTGGATCTCACACACACACACACACGCACGCCTGGATCACACACGCGCACACGCCTGAATCACACACACACAACACCAACACACACGCCTGAATCACACACACACACACACACACACACACGCCTGGATCACACACGCGCACCACGCCTGGATCAACACAAAACACACGCCTGGATCACACACACACACACGCACCCTGGATCACACACAACACACGCCTGGATCACACACACACACACGCACGCCTGGATCACACACACACACACGCACGCACGCACGCCTGGATCACGCACACGCCAACGCACACACACACACACATACTTTGTTTTTCATCTGTAGAAAGGGTTATTTTGCACATTACATTTACACTCATTTTGTCTTGTGTTCTGAATGACAAAAATCAGTTGTGATCTAATTTTATTTTTATTTTTTTCGGACTTTATTGTTCTCAAAAGATTGTGAACGTGTAATAACAGTTGATCTTATTTTGTGTTTATTCACTACTGTTTAAACGTTTGAATATATGTTATTAATATTGATTTTAAGGGGAATTCAAAAAATTCAAGCAGAAAAAATTATTAAAAGAACTTTCCCAGTTAAAGGTGTTTTCACTGTTGATTTGTTTGACTGTTTTTTAACTTTTTTAACGGGGTGTGTGTGTGTGTGTGGTGTGTGTGTGTGTGTGTGTGTGTTGTGTGTGTGTGTGTGTGGGGTGTGTGTGTGTTTGTGTGTGTGTGTGTGTGTTGTGGGGTGTTGTGTGTGTTCAGATTGCTCCTCCAGGGAATCCGTACTTCTACGTGGAGTTGGACTCGGGGGAGAACCTCTACTACCGCATCCAGAAACATTTTCCCTTTTCCTTGCAGTTTGGAAGGAAAAAACAGTCGGTGTCTGTTAAGGGGAATCTTTACAAACTAACAAACTTAACCCTCGTGTTGTCCTCCGGTCAAAGTTGACCGGTTTACAAAAACTTTCTACATCAGAAAAGAACGTTGAAAAAAAATTGACAAATGTTGAAAAAAAAATACAAAAAAGCTGGGAAAAAATCAACAAAAACATTGTTAAAACGCTGAAAAAGTGACCAGAAAACATCAAAAACACTGGAAAAAAAGACTAAGAAATTGACAAAAAAATTGACTAATAAATAAGTAAAAAAAAAACATCAAAAAGTGACAAATAAATAGAAATTAAATTGACAAAAACGTTGAGAAAAGTGTTGAAAAAGGACAACAAACTGTCAAACTTCAACCCAGAAAAACACAAAGTTGCAGGTCAACGGGAAGACAACACGAGGGTTAAAGAGTTTAAATAAAACCGTAATCTTCAGTCTACGACCGTGAGATACGGATGAGACAAGAAGATGCAGATTTAAGGAAATACTTTGGTCACATCATTAAAAATCTTGAGGCGCTGATAAAAATGTATTTTGAGCCTAACATGATTCCATATCACCAAAAAAACGTTCTAATTTAAAATGGTGTGAAATGGCACAGCGATATGAATACATTTGAATAAAAATGATATAATTGTGTTTCCATTCGAACGGGATTAACATAGGGGAAGGTTAGAAATCATTTATATTTATATTCTGTGCTGTGTGACTGATTTTGCTGCTGTAACACTATAATTTCCCATTTTGTTGGGATCAATATCTATCTATCTGTCTATCTATCTGTCTGTCTATCTATCTATCGTCTGTCTGTCTATCTGTCTATCTGTCTATCTATCTGTCTATCTATCTGTCTATCTATCTGTCCATCTATCTATCCTCAAAACTATCTATCTATCTATCTATCTATCTATCTCTCTATTTATCTCCTTTTCTACATATCTATCTATCTATCTGTCATCTGTCTATCTATCTGTCTATCTATCTGTCTATCTGTCTATCTTCTGTCTATCTGTTTTGTCTGTCTATCTGTCTATCTATCTATCTATCTACATATCTATCATCTACTATCTATCTGTCTTATCTGTCTATCTTCTATCGTCTGTCTGTCTATCTATCTACTATCTATCTACTATCTTCTATCTTCTTTATCTTCTATCTATTGTCTATCTGTCTATCATCTATTTTGTTTTCTGTCCCTTTGTCTGTCTATCTATCTTCTATATTTTATCTATCTCTCTCTCTATTTTATCTATCTACATATCTATCTATCTATCTATCTATCTCTGTATTGTCGTCTACTATCTCTCTATCTTTTCTATCTTTTTCTGTCTGTCTGTCTGTCTGTCTGTCTATATAATATATAATATATATATATATATATATATATATATATTTTATATAATAATATATAATATTTTATATTTATCTTTATCTTTTGATCTTGTGTGATAAATCATGATCCCTTGCTCCAGTATTATCAGTCCCTTTCTAGAAGTGTGTGTGTGTTGTGGTGTGTGTGTGTGTGGGGTGTGTTGTGTGTGTGTGTG
This sequence comes from Etheostoma spectabile, assembly GCF_008692095.1. NCBI lineage: Eukaryota > Metazoa > Chordata > Actinopteri > Perciformes > Percidae > Etheostoma > Etheostoma spectabile. Next base: position 19,901,104 of record NC_045755.1, read on the forward strand.
TTGTGTGGGTTGTGTGTGTGTGTGTGTTGTGTGTTGGGGTGTGTGTGGGGGTGTGTCTGTGTTGTGTGTGTGTTGTGTGGTGTGTGCTTATGTGTGTGGGGTGGTGTTTAGGGAGGGTCTGGCTAGCGAGGCTGCTGAACATCCCGACTCGAGCTGACTGGAGGGAGTGTAAACAGAGCAGAGAGGAGGAGGAGGAGAGCTGCAAACAGCTGAGAGACGAATTCAGCCGTTTGACTTCGCCTGGGAAGACTAATACCACACACACACACACACCCACACACACACACACACACTCTACAAAATCTCCTCCTTTTAACTGTTAAAGGAATAGTTCACTGATTCACTCCCTGGCGAACATGAGAAGGGTCTCAATCTTCTTTTTCTAACTCTCTGCCATCTCTGTTTTTATGTTTTCTTTTTAATGTTTTGAAGTGATGGAAGGAGCGAACTGAGGTTTTTTTGCAGCCAAGTTTTACAAGAACGCATCCTGAAAGCCCCTCTTGTTTTACGGTTTATTAAAGTGTCTAAATCTTTCGGAATTTATCTTTCAAAACATGTTTTTTATTTTGAGAGACTTAAAATTCAGTTAAAATTTTCAAAATGTGTTGAAAACCAAGACGGGAAGCCATGCTCGCAATCAGTACCAGTCTTAAAATGTCAACAGTGAGTGGGTCGGATTGCTGTGTGTTGGTTTGAGAAGATATCTGTCTTTTAGTTAGATAAGGAAAAAATCCTTATTCCATTTTGTGCAACCCCTTCACAATAAAAGCTGAAATCCACACAGACTGAGGCTCTAAAAAACCTTTTTATTAATTGATCGTCGTAAAAACTGCTCAGCAACGTTTTCTAAAGTTTCTATGGAGGCTCTTTTGTTTTAACCTCAACTCTGGGGGAACTTGTTTTTAAATGTATTTTGTAAACGATTACAATTAAACTCTTATTTTCAGTTTCTGGTGCCATGTTGTTCATTATTACCACGTAGTTTAGACTATGATCTTCACACATTTTGGCTGATGTTTCACTTGTAACAAATAATAGAGAGACAACGTGAGACCCAATCAACTCGGGTAAAATCCCATTGTTATTTGTAACTATTCTCATGATTAAAGAAGCTTTGGAACAAAGATTGTCTCAGCGGTATGTTGTGTGGCTCACGTCATGTTTAGATAAGAAAATTACATCTGAAAAGGAGAGTTTTACTGCAGTCTGGATCAACAGAAGTAATCTTTCTGCTCTCTGGTTCTTGTCGTTGGCTTCAGGGAAATAACACTTTGAACTAGCAGCCATAGAAATGCAGTACTATGCAAAAGTCTTAGGTGTGAAAAAATGCTGTAAACTAAGAATGCTTACGAAAATATAAATAATGATTGTTTGTTTATATCAATTTACAAAATGCCAAGTGAGCGAGCTAAAGAACGGTCTAAATCGCATCAATATTTGGTGTTGCTACCCAGCGTTGAGGAGCTTAGACGCAGCGGTCAGACAAGGAACCCTGGAAACCTCTGACGTAGAAACAAGGCCAAGTGGCTCAACTGTGAAAACAAAGTTGGAGGTCTGGCTTTTTGGCTGCAACGCTACCATGAAGACCACTTCTGGCCGGACGTCTCTGGACAGTTAGATGGGTGTACCTGGGTCCCACCGGGTTCTGCTAGAAACAACCATCGAGAATGAGTTTACGGCATTTTTGGGACCGATTGGTGGGATTGCTGTGGACAAAGTACACATGGCGATACACTGCTAAAAGCAGATGAGGTTTAACCATGAACCCAGCGAATTTAAATAGCTGACAGTCGGCTTCATTTAACATTGTATGTGGCGTTTTCTTTTGCGGGCTGCCTATGTTCCACCAAAAAGCTCCTTCCCAAGACTATTTAGCAGAGCCACCGTCCCTGCTTCCGGTGCTTAGTGCACCCCAAGAGGATTGTGATTGGTTTACCCTCCTATCCCAGACTGCATCTGTGATGTAGCCAGACCTTCGTTCACAGTGCTGTGTGGAGATCGCTTAAAGATCCCATGACATGGTGTCTTTTGGATTCACATCAACCTTAGTGGTCCCTAATCTGTATCTGAAGTCTCTTTTTATATAGACCTTAGTGGTCCCCTAATACTGTATCCCGAAGTCTCTTTATAGACCTTAGTGGTCCCCTAATACTGGGATCTGAAGTCTCTTTTATATAGACCTTAGTGGGCCCCTAATACTGTATCTGAAGTCTCTTTATATAGACCTTAAATGGTCCCTAACACTGTATCTGAAATCTCTTTTTATAGACCTTAGTGGTCCCCAAAACTGTATCTGAAGTCTTTTATATAACTTAGTTTGGGCCCTGAAAACTGTATCTGAAGTCTCTTATATAGACCTTAGTGGTCCCCTAAACGTATCTGAAGTCTCTTTTTTATGACCTTAGTGGCCCCTAATACTGTATCTGAAGTCTCTTTTATATAGACCTTAGTGGTCCCTAATACTGATCTGAGTCTCTTTTATATAGACCTTAGTGGTCCCTGATACTGTATCTGAAGTCTCTTTTATATAGACCTTAGTGGTCCCCTAATACTGTATCTGAAGTCTCTTTTATGTAGACCTTAGTGGTCCCCTAATACTGATTCTGAAGTCTTTTTATATAGACCTTAGTGGTCCCCTAACACTGTATCTGAAGTCTCTTTATATAGACCTTAGTGGTTCTTTATCATGGGTGGGCAAGGCAAAGAAAGGGGAGGTAACCTTGCCCCTTATGACCTCATAAGAGGAGACATTCCAGATCGGCCCATCTGAGCTTTCATTTTCTCAAAGGCAGAGCAGGATACCCAGGGCTCGGTTTACACCTATCACCATTTCTACCCACTGGGGGGGCCATAGGCAGGCTGGGAGGAACTCATATTAATGTTAAAAACCTCATAAAGTGACATTTTCATGCCATGGGACCTTTAATAAATCCATAGTAATCCTAGTGGTACTGTAATTTAAAAATAGAAGAAGTATTCAAGTAAAAGAAATAAAACCACCACAGTGGACAAATACTCTGTTGCAAGTAGAAGTCCTGCATTTAAAATCTTATTTATATAAAAGTACAAAAGTATTTGCATCAACATATACTTTAAGTACAAAAGTATCTCAGAAATTGTACTTTTTTTTACTTTAGGACATTAGGCTACTTAAGTAAATATGCTTAGTTATGTTAGTTAGTTAGTTATTATTAGTTATTAGTGGCTGATAGTTTGAGATACTAGATAATCTTTGGTCAAGTGCCCGAAGTGGGGGGAAAACAACAACACAAATGCTCAAAGCTGATTGGCTGTTGCACTGCTGCGATTTGATTGGCTCTTCGCTAAAGGAGCGGACGTTCTCATTGGCTAGCTAGTTGCTGGCGGCCGTTGTTAGCTACGTATTTTTTTTAACGGGAGATCGTAACTGCTGTCACCTTAAACGATGTGGATTATCATCGACAAAACACATTTAAAAGTCTGTCTTTAGAAAAGAAAATTGTGAATAAACTCTCCAGTGCCCACTAGTCTCGGGATGTTGCTATAAACCAAACCTCTGCCATAAAAAAAACAGACAAACTTGTTTACCGTGTAGCTTGGGTTATCAGGAGCTAATGGGGCTAGCTAGCTAGTTAGCTAGCTGCTAACTGCTAACTTTAGCTTGCAAGAGAAGCCCGTGTGTTTTCTTCGGATTCGGGTTGACCGGGTCGTACTGAACAGGCGTTCAGGATCTCCAGCATCTTTCTGAAGGATTACCAAACACGAACGCAGCCAAAGGACGCGGTGAAATTGGGCGAACATGGCTAACTTTACCCAAACTGACACTGACAGCGCACACACAGCAACCCAAGGAGAACAGGTAGGCGCCCATTCACGTTATCACCTGTGTTTAACTGTAAAAATGTAAAAACCCATTAACAGTCCAGGCTAATAACGCATATGTGAGTTTTGCATTCGAGCAAAGTAAACGTTAACGTGTGTCCCACCATTTTTATTCCACCTAAATCCGCCACTTTGAATTTTCAAGTGACGCATGCAAACATATGTTTATCTCATAGAATATGATGCATTGTTGTAGTTTAATCGACCCAACAATACAAAAAGGAGTTTAAAATGAGCACAACCTCAGTCAAACACACACACAGGACATACACATTAATGCAGCAGGAATATACAGAAGCATCACTTTTCAGACAGGAAAAAAATATACTGCATAGTGAGTACATACTGATGCTTTAAGTACATTGAAATACTTTCATTTACAGGAAGTACCAGTTGCTGCATGCATGTCTTTTGTGTAGAAGCATAAATACACAGCGGAGTTACATGTGGCCCAGTGTGGTCATTTAGCCTAATTTATTATATATATATATATATATATATATATATATATATATATATATATATAATATATATATATATATCTGTAAAAATTCTGTTTATAGTAATAGCCATCAATGTATATTCATAGTACATATTCACCTGTAAACTCTGTTATAGTAACAACCATCTGTATATTAAGTTCATTGTACATATCTGTAAAAATTCTATTTATAGTAATATCCACCTGTAAATTATATTCAGTACATATCCAGCTGTAAATCCTGTCCACAATACTAGTTATCTATATATTATATTCATAGGACTAATCTATCTGTAAAATCCTGTTGATAATAGTATTCATCTCTATATTTATTCAGTACATATCCATGTCCTGTACTTATGGAACCAGTGTATATCCTGCACCTGCTGCTATTGACCTTCTGGTTAGACCTGAACTGCATTTCGTTGCCTTGCACCTGTGTAATGACAATAGAGTTGAATCTAATTAATCATCTAATCTAGAGCTACAATTACCTCAGGTAACCACCAGAGGGCGCTGTTATCAACATTATTATTATTAGTTTTTTTCAAAGGTTATTTTTAGGGCATTTTTAAGCCTTCATTTGACTGGACAGCTGAAGACATAAAAGGGGCAATAGAAGGGGGAAAGACATTCAGCAAAAGGCTCCAGGTCGGAGTCGAACCCGCTGCATTGAAGAGCAAACCTCTCTCTCTCTCTCTCTCTCTCTCTCTCTCTCTCATCTCTCCTCTCTCTCTCTCTTTCTATATATATATATCCCCGTATCCGTGTTTTGTTGCACTCGGTATTCTCCAGATGCTTTATGTCTAACATTTCCCCCCCTGGGGTGCTTGGAGGCTTGAACAATAAGCCAACCTCACTGTGAACTGTGAGCACATTTTTAACCTTTGGCAGAAAATCGTTCCAAATAAAAACTTAACGCAGTGAAGTCTGTGGATTACTTATAGAAAAATAACTTTTAAATGCAAACTTTAATGAGTGCAAGCACCACAGAGGAAGTAATTGTACTGGGAGAGAGGCAAAAGTCAGTTGGATATCTCAATCATCTAAAACTTATATGTCCACTAACTATTTTAACTTTTAATACCCAATTCTCCTCTCTAGTCAGGAATGGCTGTAATACTCTGTCTTTTAGCCTTTGGGGTTTAATGATACAATAACACTTGTTATTGTATTTTTATAGCATCCCTCCCAGGTGAACCTGTATTGCTTTTTTATTGGTTTTATAGCTTTTGCCATATCTGTAATCCATCATTGTTCTGCCCTTTTATTTGTCTTTTCTCCACAGAACATGGCTTCAGCTGTACATTTCATTTAACACTTCAGATCTGATAGGTCGTGAAGGGTCTCATGCTCTTAAAACACAAACTTCTCTCCGTGTTGTTGTGTGTAGTGTCGAAAAAAATCAGTCTCACTCTCTTTTCTTTCTGTTAGCAGGAGCCACAGGGCGAACACTGTCCATATCTCTTATGGAAAAACCCATTACATGGTTAAGTATCGTTCCATGAGCCACAATGCACCTGCACACTTTTATGTAGTTATTTCAATGTATGACTTGCCTATTGAGTTAACTCCTCTTAAAAATTCACCATTACATGAAGTCCATATACTGCCCAGGATTTCATGAAGGGAACATGTTGTCTTAAACTCATATTTCATAATCCTCCCTAATACATTCATATACTCGCAGAACTTTCTCATGTAATATACAAACAACTTCAAATAAAGCCAAATATTTCATTAGAATCTGTGTTGTGTTGATGCCATTTTCCGAGAGTTTATATAAAAGCCTTGAACTCTGATTATCTGGACAGGTCTTTAAAGAAAATGAATGCAACAGAGAAGGGATTTCTCTATCTCCACCAGTGGTTTCCAACCTTTATGGCTGAATGAACCGCCCCCCCCCCCCCCCCCCCCCCCCCACAGCCCTATCAGATCAAACCAACCCCTTCTCTTTAAACCTACACCACAAACACTCCATGTATTGCAGAAGAATTCATGGGTAAGGCATGTGCTATTAATCAAATCTAAATTTTGTGAATGATTTTGTCTCCCAATGAAAACATAAAAACAATTATTTTTACATTTTGAAAGTAAGCTCTAATTTTGTGTTGTGTTCTGAATACCCACAACAGTAAGCATTACAGTAAGCAGTACTAACCGACTAATTTGACAGAAATCTATGCATTTACCTGTTATTTCTGCAAATTTGATATTTAAAAAATGTATTATGCTTGAGTAAATTAAACCCCAATCAACAAAACTGGTTAATAAAATTATATTAATATTTGATTAAATCACAGGGAGAGTCCACTGTTGTTCGGTAAAATGTTCTGCAACACATCTAGAATGGATTTTTGTTTTTTTATTCTCAAGTCTTGTAATTTTGGTGCTAGTGATTTTCCTTTGTGGTTGGCTAAAACCCCTTGGGGGGGGGGGGGGTCGCCAAAAATTCCCCTATGCAAGATAAACCCTGTATTAAGGGAAATTTCACAGTTCACGGTGTTTTTCACTGTTGATTTGTGTGTTTTTTTTCTTCAATAAATGTGCATCTTTCCAACGACAATGAGGGATCTTGTTAAATGATCGTGATGTGTATATTGACCAGTATAGTCGTGATTATGATTTTCTTCCATAAATGGACAGCCCTATTCATGGGACACGCGTTTGTGAGTCCCCGATCTACACCTTTAAGTTTAAACCTGGGGTGAACTACTGCAGCCGATGATGGAGATCCTGAGTGAAGTCCTTTCAGCGCCCACACAGGATGCAGGGACTCGGATCACGGTGGTCTGATCAGATTATGACGGGATCTTTCCAACGGACTGTTTATAGTTACTGTCAGATAAGGTTCAGTTTGCAGGTTGGTACAATGCGAATCTGATTGCTATTTATTGGCCTATCTGGACTGGATTTACCACCGCTTGACAGGCGGACACATGAGGCCGACATTTGTTGCTCATTAAACATCGCGTGTGGTTCTTTCCGCGTTTCCCCTTTGATGATTTGTATTCACCTTTTACACATCGGACATTTTGTCGTGTTGTAGCAGATGAAGTACAGGTGATAACTGTTATTATTGATATTTTTGTTACTGAGTAGACCTGTGCTCTTCCTGCTTCTTCCATTTGCAGTAGTCTGGTGCTGCCAAGTCTGTAGACCATCTTCCACAGCGCTGCGGAGGAGGGTCTGGCTAGTCCACATAGCCTTCTGGGATGGAAGAAAGACGTGCCCTGGTTTATTGGCATTTCTTTAAACCAATCACAATCGTATTGGGCGGTGCCAAGCACCGGACGTAGCTGAGTTGTTTTGGTGGAACATGGGTACGTTCAAAAGTTGTTTTAAAACTCCGATTGGACAGAATAGAATAGAAAGCCTTTATTGTCATTATACACAAGTACACAGTACCTGTGCAATTAGATTGAAGCAATCCCTTTACAGTGTTGACACAAAAATATAAGATAAGAACATAAAATAAAAATGTAAAAAATGTAAAATGAAGGTAGTGCAGAGAAAAAGAAAAAGAGCAACTCTATGCATATATAAAATGGCTTGAATACACATTGTGTGAAAGGAGATAAGTATAAAAAATTAAATAAATATTGCACTGTAATGAAATGGTTAAGTACTAAGTATAGATAAATATTGCACAGTAATGAAATGGAATGGTTAAATATTAAATAATAAATATTGCACTGTATGAAATTGCACAGATTCCAGTGACCTTTTGAGGTAAAATATATATAACAGTATAACAATATTCAGATAGTCTAGCTAGCGGTCTGGATTTACCCTGCAGAGATCTGAGGAGCAGACCAGAGTCCTCGAATCCACCTAGAGGTTAGAAATCCACCAAAGAGATGAGAGCATTAGAGCACTAGAGGGTGTTCAAAACGTCTCATTCACCTCACTGACATATCCTCATTAGTGTTATTACGTATGGATTACTGTATATAGGGAACGAGCAAACGAGATTTCAGAAACTCACTAAAAGTATTGTTGCCGTTATTTTGTGCGACGGAGGTGGGGTCATGTAAACAAACCGAAACAAAAAATAATTTTAATACGTCCCTAAAACAAACGGCATCCTCTACGCAGCGCAACTGGGCGAGCTCATGAATATTAATGAGCTCAGGCAACATGACATCAGACTGACAAGCTGTTGTGATTGGTCCGATTTCTTCGTTTATGTATTTTCAGTGGCTAGAGCTTAGGGCTGTGCAATTAATTGAATTTCGGTTTCGGTTTCGATTTCGGCTCCCAGCGATTACCAAAATAGTACAATCGAGTAAAAACGATTATTTTGCCATGTTCTGTTTTGTAATTACCTCGTGTGTTCTGAATGGCGCGCGCGCACACGCGTCATGCGCACATCCGCCCCCCCCGAAGCCAAACGCTTTCAGCCTACACGGTCAGGGAGGCAGGTCGCGTGCATGTGCCCCGCTGGAATTTAAAAACTCAGCGAGAGTAAAGATGGCCGCAGGAGGGCAGCCACAGCAGCGTTTGGTAAGCAAAAAAGGCAAAACCAACTCCATTGTCTGGGAACAGTATTCCAGCTACAAGTTCCTCTTCAGAGAGGGTCTGTAGCACAAGTTCCTCTTCAGAGAGGGTCTTTAGTACAAGTTCCTCTTCAGAGAGGGTCTTTAGTACAAGTTCCTCTCCAGAGAGGGTCTTTAGTACAAGTTCCTCTCCAGAGAGGGTCTTTAGTACAAGTTCCTCTCCAGAGAGGGTCTTTAGTACAAGTGGAAACATTGTCACCTGCTTGCGTTCATCTCTTAAACCAGATCATGTTAACAGATTGGTGTGTCTGGCTAGAAACATTTAAGAGATTATTTTAGCAACCCTACTAACATGGTGACTTAAATCATTTTGTTGTCTCTAGTTAACTTATTTGCTGTTAATGCTGGGCCAGCCTTTTATATTCGTGGATTGAGTTGCTGGAATTTGTTTATATTTTGCCAAAATGTTGCCTACTTGTTTTAAAGAGATTGTGCAAGTAAATACAGGGAATAAATACTTTTATACTTTGATTTGAAATTTATATTTATTTTAATAGTTCAAAAAGTACAATAAATGTTCAATGTTTTAAGAATTGTTGAAAGGTGTCTTTTTAATAAATGCAACACGTTTCCAAAGTCATGTGAAATAATCGTGTTACATAATCGTGATTTCAAATGTTGACCAAAATAATCGTGATTATGATTTTTCCCCAAATCGAGCAGCCCTACTAGAGCTGACAGAGGAGGTCGCAGTTCATCTACACATTCACAACATTTAAAAAAAAAACAATGCAAGTAAAAACGGTTGTGTGTTGGCAGGGCACCTTTAAACGGAGGCACAACAGTATCCAGTGATGGCATCTTATCGGCTATAAAGTCGAGCAGCAATCCTCCTGCGATGTAGAAAACAGTTGTGAGGTGTTAAATCTTTCCTGTTATCCCCGGGTTCAGTGCTCGGCCACGACCCCTGCTGTTCTCGTTCTGCTGGTTCGGATTAATCTCCTGCCAGACGTGTTTAACGAGAACCTTGTCATGTAAACTCAAATTGACACCGCCACCCCCTACAAACAGTCATCAAGATGGCTCCCAGATGTGAGCACATCAGCTCCGTGTCGCAGAGCCTTCTTTGACTCTTCGTGGCACTTTAATTTTCTCAGTATTTAACCCTCATGTTGTGAAAACAAAAAAATGGACCATTGAAATTAGCGCTGAAAATGTCAACATTAAAAATATCAAAAAACATCGAGAAAAGCTCCCACAACATTGAAAAAGTGACAAAAATGTTGGAAAAAGCGATAATAATGTTGAAAAGAAATGTTTTTTTTTTCATGGTTGACTGGAAGACAACACAAGGGTTAACTCATTGCATTCTTCTGCAGAAACACCTCTCGTATATTTTACTTTAAGGAACGGTTGGGCACTTCCCCGTGGCGTGTTTTTAGATGAAGATTTACATCTGTACTTATGTGCACAACATATAAGCATGCAGGCAGGGTTGATGGTTTAAAGATGGTGCTACTTGCTTTCGTCTTAAAGTAAGATAAACGTAGCTGTTGTTGGCCTTCCTTAAGTATTTGTTTGTCCCCGGGGCCCGAGGTCTGCGATAGGGAAACCACTTCCTGAATGCACAGAGATATGGCACATAAAAGCCATTAATGGAAATGCTCGATTTGCACACATTTGACATTTGAAGTTTTTATCTTCTGCTTTTTTTTAAGAGACGTGCTTTTGCACTATTTTCTCGATTAAAATAAGAAATCTGGCACGTGTGTCTTTGTGTAATTTTGGATCACGATGCAGATTCAATATTTAAAGTAGGTCTCTAATCTCTCAGGAGGTTTGCTTAAAAAAGGTAAAGAACTATGTAGTCTAGTACTAATTGTAGGGGAAAAAATCTGATATGGTTCTTTTCATAGATATAGAACATGTCTTTCTATATCTATGGTTATTTTAGTGAAGTTGTGACCTCAACGTAGCCTTGAGTGAAAACAAAATAACTGAAAGTCAACCACTTGTGCTGTTGAAACTTCTGATGCTTTTATTTTTTCACATTTTATTGACCAAATAAACTATTTATTCAAAGATTAGAAGTGTCCAACCTCAATGAAGATCAAAGTTGGTCGCTGCCGGCGCTCCGTGGGGCCTTCTTGGCAGTGCCTGATTTTGCCCTAACTCCCAAAATAAACCAAATATGGGCGAATAGGTGGAGCGTTGATGGAGATGAGGCGGGCTGAAGGAAGCCTGCAGTCTATGCTCACCTCCTGGGACGGCAGCCACCTGTCAATCAAAGCGGCACGATGTTAATTATGCATAACTCTAAGCCTTAATATAATTTAAACGGGAGATTTCAACCGTGGTCATGGAAGGGGGAGCTAGCCTCGCTATAGAGATCAAAACTGTTTTTGTACCTGGCTGTAATCACGTTTAATTCTGCTGTAAAGTTGGGGTATTTAACATGGGGTTCCATGGGGGTTTCCTATTTGGAGCCAGCCTCAAGTGGCCATTAGAAGAACTGCAGTTTTTGACACTTCACGTTGGCATTTCCTTTTTATAAGTTAAGTATTTTAAAAATGTACTTAGTTTCATTCCCCTACCGTATCAGAACCAAGAGTCAGCGTGATCGCGTGATCGCGTGATCACCGAAGCCAAAGGTGTTTGTGTCGGCCGAAGCTTCTTCATCACTCGTGTGAACAGGTGTAAACAAACCAAAAAAAATGTATCGCAGGAAGAAGAAGCAACGTTTGGGGTTACAGAGATGGACCAACCGTCTGAATGTAAATGAAGGAAAAGGAGTCTGGGTGATGGCTAGAAAGATAGAGGCCACTTAATCTGTAGCACAGGATGGGGCTCCACCCGAGGTCATTTAATGATAAAAGCTGCTCCATTCTACAGCCACATTCATCTGCGCTTCCTGTCTTTAAACAATGCACTTCCTTTTTCACAATTTCCTGCATTCAGCTCTTTGATAGAAATATATCCGTGTGGACACTGTCATCTGTTCTTAAGCAGATAGGAGGCTGGACAGTCCCACTCTGTGGGTTAAAAAGGGAAACTATAGCAACCATGTGGATACACTTTTTATTTACTCACAGTAGTTTGGATTTAAAGTACTTGTAGAGTGATTTCTTACCTCTGTAGCTGTCGGTTTCTATGACAATGACTTTGTAGATAATCTCTTTTTACACAGCCGGGGCAAAGGGGGGTAATATTTGGATAAAATACTCTGAATGGCTCCATCCTCCAGTCCAGTTGGACACTGACAGCAGCAGATCAGTGAGTTGAATTATAGTAAAGACTTTTATATTTCTTAAATCACATTAACGTTTTTTATGTTTCTGTGCCCCTCGCTCAGCTGTTTAACGTCAACTCCTGAGTTACCTGAGTCAACCTGGGTTACTCCCAAAGTCCACCTCACTGCACCATCTGCTGTGTCAACGTGACTCATTTTTACACCAAAGAAATCACACAAAAACTGAAAAGAACACACGTTTGTCTGGTGATGAGTCCTGGAGTAAGAGGGTTAAGCAAGGACAGGATGTGGGGGAGGTGGGGGGGGGGCCTGCAGATCCCCCAAAGCTTTCAAGTATCCGGTTTTTACTTACTTTTAGTTTTTTTGTTATCAGGTTGTTGGTCCATTATTCTGTTCCTTGCAATCCGACTCGCTGCAGTTCAGAGTTTTTCTATCAAACACGTCAAGGTGTTTTTAAAGTCACTAAAGGCAAGGCAGATGTGTTGATATAGCTGTATGGAGAGCACATGATTTAAGTGTAATTGCCTCCCCCGAGCAGTGGTTCTTACATTTCATTTGTACAGTCGGTGGTACAAACTATTTGAGGTAGTTCAAAAAGGAAATTGTTACACTTTTCATCAGCACCTCTCAGGTTCAGCGTGGGGTTATATTAAGCCTTCAGACTCTCGGTTTAACTCAATCAAGATGCAATGGGTGATTGCTGCACTGACGGCTTTTTATTTCCCCTTTTCCATTTCTGTCAAATCAAGTCCAGACAGTCGAAGCCGTCAGACCGTCAGTCGGAGAGAGAGAGAGAGGGAGAGAGAGATAGAGAGAGACTCATCATCATAGATCTACAGCATAGAGAAGATCTGTATCTCGCTGCCATTCTGTGTCCACTTTGGATGCATCTTTGTTCTCAACTCGTTTTCCATGGTAAGTAAAAAGGGAAAATCTCTTTCTAGTAAAAGGATATGACATGGTTAATAGGGGTGTATTGACTGTGTAACATTGATCTGGATCGATTAAACGATCAACGATTCCAATATCATCAATGCAAAGGCAAAAAAATACATGCGCATTCATTTCAAAATGTCCGCTTTATATTCTTTTTATTGTTTGTTTTTCATTTAAATCGTCTGGAGGAGCTCCGTAATAAAATTGTCATATCATATTTCAGTTGATTTTTGTGAGTGGATATAAATGTAACTGATTGTTTTAAATGGGCTAATGTCGATCGCAGGCCCCTGAATTGAATCGAATCAAATCGTATCGTGGCTAACTTTGTGATATCAGCAAATATCGTACCGTAGTACAAAGGATCGAGATATAAAATCAGATTAGAATGAAACTTGTGATTTATGCCCCTAATGGTCCAGGGGGTGTCGGGTGGTGATGAACCTCCACATAATAATCCACTGAATCTGCAGCTCCTCTCTGCTCTACAGGGCTGTATAGTTTCAGCTTATTGTTCAGCTGTCCGATTCAACACTTCAACACTGTTCTGGTTCACTCGCAGCGTTCTCGTAGCGTCGTTTTTAGAGAGAGAGAAAAGCCACTGCACACTTCCTGCTCAGCAGCCAGACCCCGTTGGAGACGAGCTGTGTCTGGCTGTGAAGCATTTAGCAGCTAAAGAGACAGATGTTTCCCTCGGGAGTTGGTGGAGCCCAAAAACAACAAAAAGAGAAAGAATAGTGCACCGACATTGATCGGGTGGACACAAAAAAACAAAGATTAGACAAGCAACTGTTTGCTAACAAGTACATCAGCTGCATAGGTGGTGATATTAGTGAAGATATATAGTGTTTTGATAAATTTAGATATGCATTTAAAACAACAAAGTTCAACCTCATGGTGACCCTAGAGGAGGATTACCAAAGTCAATGGTATTCATTCTCTAGAACAGCGAGTCCCAAAGTGGGGGTCGGGACCCACAGGGGGGTCGCGAGCCAGAGAGGGGGGGGTCGCAAGTTGATTTCCAGAAATAAAACAACAATTTTAAAACGATTAGAAATAGCATAATGTTAGCCATGATTTTAACACAAGATAAAACTAGTGGCTAAATTTAAAATAAAACCAAGCAAATAAATAAAAAGGGAACAACTCTTTTGATTTTCACGCCTATAGTGCGTGTTTATATATATATATATATATATATATATTATATATATATATATATATATAATGTTTACATACGTTTATAGTTGGGTCGCTAGTCACTTGCACCGTTACTTTGGGGGTCGTGGGCTGAAAGTTTTTGGAACCCCTGCTCTAGAAAACACAAAATGTCTGTACAAAATGTAATCAAAATCCAATAATAATTGAGATATTTTAGTTCAGACCAAAGCGGTGGACCGACCATCTGACAGGCTGACATTGCTATGAACTCACGGCACTAGCATGGCTAAAAAAAAAAAAAAAAAAAAGTAAACTAAGAGCTGTCGTTTTTTTTTCCTCTTACCAAGAAATGCTGAAAGCAGCTGTGTCACGCTCCCAGAAGGGCCCCCGTTACATAAGGTGTGTTTTTGAATGTGCAGACAGAAACCAGCCACACATGTGATGATACAAGAAAGAACATTTATCTTTCTTTGCATGTGAAATATATATATATATATAGATGACAGGAAACGTTACACTGATGAAACATATTTACAACAACAACACATCTGGGAAATCTAGATAGAGAGTTAACAAGCCAGCGCAGTTACATCATTCCCATTAATGCAAAGCTCTGTGTGTGTGTGTGTGTGTATGTGTATGTGTATGTGTATGTGTGTGTGTATGTGTATGTGTGTGTGTGTGTGTGTGTGTGTGTGTGTGTGTCTCTTTGTGTATGTGTGTATGTGTGTGTGTGTGTGTGTAATGAGACATCATAATCAACCATGTTTCAAAAGAAGTGTATTCACAGGGTTAATGATATTTGTGCTTTCATTATCTTAATCACCTTTCCATTTACTAGCCAAAGCGATCATAATTTTGATAATGTTCACAACGGAAATAAGCTAAATTTAATATGCTTGTAAAAAAAAAAAGGAATTACATTTCAGGACAGTCAAATTGCAAACTAAAAATATAAATCCTTTTTTTTGCACATTATAGGTTTACAAAGAGAAAAAGCTTACCATCTCCAATACTGTTCACAAACTGCTCCAAACAACGAACGTGCGTCACTTTGTAACACACGTTGTAATGCTCACCTAGCACGCCCTCATGCTCTGCTCCTGACTGGCTAGTAGTCCTTACCTAGGTACTGTCAGGGCCCTCATGCTCTGCTCCTGACTGGCTAGTAGTCCTTACCTAGGTACTGTCAGGGCCCTCATACTCTGCTTCTGACTGGCTAGTAGTCCTTACCTAGGTACTGTCAGGCACCTCATACTCTGCTTCTGACTGGCTAGTATCCTTACCTAGGTACTGTCAGGACCTCATACTCTGCTTCTGACTGGCTAGTAGTCCTTACCTAGGTACTGTCAGGACCTCATACTCTGCTCTGACTGGCTAGTAGTCCTTACCTAGTACTGTCAGGACCCATCTCGCTCCTGACTGGCTAGTAGTCCTTACCTAGGTACTGTCAGGGCACGCCCTCATGCTCTGCTTCTGACTGGCTAGTAGTCCTTACCTAGTTACTGTCAGGACCCTCATACTCTGCTTCTGACTGGCTAGTAGTCCTTACCTAGGTACTGTCAGGGCCCTCATGCTCTGCTCCTGACTGGCTAGTAGTCCTTACCTAGGTACTGTCAGGGCCCTCATACTCTGCTTCTGACTGGCTAGTAGTCCTTACCTAGGTACTGTCAGGGCCCTCATACTCTGCTTCTGACTGGCTAGTAGTCCTTACCTAGGTACTGTCAGGGCCCTCATACTCTGCTTCTGACTGGCTAGTAGTCCTTACCTAGGTACTGTCAGGACCTCATACTCTGCTCCTGACTGGCTAGTAGTCCTTACCTAGGTACTGTCAGGGCCCTCATACTCTGCTCCTGACTGGCTAGTAGTCCTTACCTAGGTACTGTCAGGGCCCTCATACTCTGCTTCTGACTGGCTAGTAGTCCTTACCTAGGTACTGTCAGGGCCCTCATACTCTGCTTCTGACTGGCTAGTAGTCCTTACCTAGGTACTGTCAGGGCACTCCCTCATGCTCTGCTTCTGACTGGCTAGTAGTCCTTACCTAGGTACTGTCAGGACCTCATACTCTGCTTCTGACTGGCTAGTAGTCCTTACCTAGGTACTGTCAGGACCTCATACTCTGCTTCTGACTGGCTAGTAGTCCTTACCTAGGTACTGTCAGGGTCCTCATACTCTGCTCCTGACTGGCTAGTAGTCCTTACCTAGGTACTGTCAGGACCTCATACTCTGCTCCTGACTGGCTAGTAGTCCTTACCTAGGTACTGTCAGGGCCCTCATACTCTGCTCCTGACTGGCTAGTAGTCCTTACCTAGGTACTGTCAGGACACTCCCTCATGCTCTGCAATAGAGATGGTCTGATACCATTTTTTGCTTCCCAATACTGATTCTGATACCTGAACTAACTAACATAAGTACTGATCCGATACCAGTGCGACATATATTTTAATATGTTTTAACAGCTGTGTACTGCTATCCCTGTATGGATATGATATGATATGATTTCTATCTTTGTTGTCGGTCTGGCTCAGGTTAAGCTCTTTGTGAAACATGAGCAAACAATGAAAGCCACAGAATTTTCTTTTGTAATACAGTTTGACAGTCAGTTATAACAGAAAAATAACATAAATAAACTACTTTAACATAGATTTTCTTTAGGGCTTTATTACGTGGTTTCGGATCGGTGCATGAACTCCAGTACTTCTTGATACCAGCGTTTTAGGCAGTATCGGAGGCGATACTGATACTGGTATCGGTATCGGAACATCTCTACTCTGCAACTGATAAGCTAGCGGTACTTACTGCTCATGAGACTCTCAACAAAGATGGTACAGAAGTGGGATGCCTCACTCTGTGGCTAAAACAGAGAGCTCAACACACAGGGTGAAAAGAGGAGCTGCAGCAATGTGCAGTGCAACAAATTTATGGTGTTTTCTGAAAATTAAACCACATAAAAAAAAAGAATTCTGGTACAATGTCTAAATACAGTTATCAACCTGAAAATGAGCAGAATATGAGCACTTTAATAAAATTACTCCCAATTCCAGCTCCTCAAACATAAATAATTTGGTTTTCTGACAACAAGCTTTGACGTTTGAACTGATTGTTCTACAAAATCGAGGATTTGAACATGTAAACTTTTTTGGGAAAATACTGTGCTGTATTTTTTAACTATTTGCTGAGAGTTTCTAGACCAAATGATTAACCAACAATCAAGAAAATAACTGTCGAATTAATTGATAATGAAAGTAGTGATTAGTTGCTGCAGCCCTAGTACCTTTTTTAAAGCATTGAGACTGTGCTGTGATACATTTGTGTGTAATACTGCAAATATTAAGAACTACAGTACATTTGGAAAGTTTGACATGATATATGATATCGAATATCAAACATGTTTTGTCAACAAAATCTGTATGAGTGCGACGTGCAGCAAGTGGACCTGAAGACTTTACATTAGACTCTTTACATTTCACACATTTAATCTGGTGACTGACCCAGACTGGAACAGACCCGGACCGGTCCAACTTGGTCCAAGCAGTCATCATGCCCAAATCATTTTCACAAATAGCTTGTCCTTATGTGCGAGTAGTTATTTTTGTTATACCAAGCTCACTCACTGACTATAACCTCAAAGACCTAAAGAAAACAACCCCACATGCAGCATACGAGCTCATGGGTAAAGAGCTGGGGTTTTAAGCCAAGGACCCCTTAACTGAAAGAGAGACGGAGCGGGGACCTCCTACTACATATGTTGTGTAAAATTAAGTTGCATATTAAACTGGGCCTAAAATAACGTGCAGGGCAGCCTAAAGCATTTATACACACCTTTTTTTGGATAGAATACTAAGCTATTAAAATAGCCTTATAGTTTATGGCATGATTTTATAAATCATGTTTTTATGTCAAAACATACACTACCTTAAAAGTTTGGGGTCACCCAAACAATTTTGTGTTTTCCTGAAAAGTCACACTTATTCACCACCATACGTTGTGAAATGAATAGAAAATAGAGTCAAGACATTGACAAGGTTAGAAATAATGATTTGTATTTGAAATAAGATTTTTTTTACATCAAACTTTGCTTTCGTCAAAGAATCCTCCATTTGCAGCAGTTACAGCATTGCAGACCTTTTGCATTCTAGCTGTTAATTTGTTGAGGTAATCTGGAGAAATGTCACCCCACGCTTCCAGAAGCAGCTCCCACAAGTTGGATTGGTTGGATGGGCACTTCTTGCGTACCGTACGGTCAAGCTGCTCCCACAACAGCTCAATGGGGTTCAGATCTGGTGACTGCGCTGGCCCCTCCATTACCGATAGAATACCAGCTGCCTGCTTCTGCTCTAAATAGTTCTTGCACAATTTGGAGGTGTGTTTAGGGTCATTGTCCTGTTGTAGGATGAAATTGGCTCCAATCAAGCGCTGTCCACTGGGTATGGCATGGCGTTGCAAAAATGGAGTGATAGCCTTCCTTATTCAGAATCCCTTTTACCCTGTACAAATCTCCCACCTTACCAGCACCAAAGCAACCCCAGACCATCATATTACCTCCACCATGCTGAACAGATGGCGTCAGGCATTCTTCCAGCATCTTTTCATTTGTTCTGCGTCTCACAAACGTTCTTCTTTGTGATCCAAACACCTCAAACTTGGATTCATCCGTCCACAACACTTTTTTCCAGTCTTCCTCTGTCCAATGTCTGTGTTCTTTTGCCCATCTTAATCTTTTTCTTTTATTGGCCAGTCTCAGATATGGCTTTTTCTTTGCCACTCTGCCCAGAATCCCGCAGCCACCTCTTCACTGTAGATGTTGACACTGGTGTTTTGCGGGTACTATTTAATGAAGATGCCAGTTTGGGACTTGTGAGGCATCTGTTTCTCAAACTAGAGACTCTAATGTACTTATCTTCTTGCTCAGTTGTGCAACGCGGCCTCCCACTTCTTTTTCTACTCTGGTTAGAGCCTGTTTGTGCTGTCGTCTGAAGGGAGTAGTACACACCGTTGTAGGAAATCTTCAATTTCTTAGCAATGTCTCGCATGGAATAGCCTTCATTTCTCAGGACAAGAATAGACTGTCGAGTTTCAGATGAAAGTTCTCTTTTTCTGGCCATTTTGAGCGTTTAATTGACCCCACAAATGTGATGCTCCAGAAACTCAATCTGCTCAAAGGAAGGTCAGTTTTGTAACTTCTGTAACGACCTAAACTGTTTTCAGATGTGTGAACATGATTGCACAAGGTTTTTCTAATCATCAATTAGCCTTCTGATCCAATGAGCAAACACATTGTACCATTAGAACACAGGAGTGATAGTTGCTGGAAATGGGCCTCTATACACCTATGTAGATATTGCACCAAAAACCAGACATTTGCAGCTAGAATAGTCATTTACCACATTAGCAATGTATAGAGTGTATTTCTTCAAAGTTAAGACTAGTTTAAAGTTATCTTCATTGAAAAGTACAGTGCTTTTCCTTCAAAAATAAGGACATTTCAATGTGACCCCAAACTTTTGAACAGTAGTGTACATGTGGCACAGTGAATCCTTAGGATGAACTGTATCTGGGGAGGGATATCTAAGTGACTACCTATAGGCCAGGAAGCCTTTCACCAGTGGGGATTTACATTTGCTAAGAAATTGTTGGATTCATGTTAAGACTTGTCAATTTTTGGAAAGAAAACATTGCACTAATTTGAACTTTGAAGATCCCTGGTACAGAGACATGCATGTAGACTCATGAAAGCTATAGTTTACTCATGCACCACAAAATGAATCTCAGTGTGAACAGATGATTCTAAAGAAGTTACATTACAGCAGAGAACACAGACATCATCCATCATGCTAATGGCTGATGTGGATTTGTTTTGGCTCCGTTTATCGCCAAAAAAACTCCAAGCTGGCAGACTGAGGAGCGTTATTAAAACTCGTTTTCTAGCAGCCGTGTGAAGCTAAAAGCAACAAGCGAGCTGTGGATTTGACCGCGCCCTCGGATGAGATCATACCTTCCCTCGCCACGAGCCAGCAAACTGAGACCACTTCATGTATTACAGACACAAGGGTCGCGTTTCCAGTGTTCAGGATGCAGACGGGAGCTGCGGAGAGGGTCCAGGGGGTGGGTTGAGGTCTCTGAACGGCTCGGAGAGGCGCGGACCCTGCAGGCGGGACAGCAGCGTGGTCCGGCGGCTGCTGCTGACCGAATCCTGTTGGCTCAACTTGGCCTTCAGCGGGCGGCAGCAAGGCATGCTGCTCGCAAAGTCCGAGAGGAGGTGGCCGCTGAAGATCATGTAGATCCAGGGGTTGCAGCAGCTGTTGAGGCTGGCCAGCAGGGCGGTCAGCGTCACCGTGGTGTTCTCGGAGTCTGCAGGGAAACAAAAGATTTATGAGGCACCCACTGAAATGTTAACAACTAATCAGAGGTGTTTACTCTCACTAACATGCCTGCCAAATGTTTATTCTCCCCTCCAGACCCAGCGTGAGCCTGTAATTACTGGATTTACAGTTTAGGACTTTTGTATTTAGGAGTTTTTTCCAGTACACCGGAACTGTGTTCTTGCTCCGACATATATTGGCGTTCTATCAGAATATCTGTTTGTATACAACTATAAGATCTTGTAATGTTTTCAGTTAGTTTAATGGTGTAACACTAAAATGTAACTTCTTTCCTTTCTAACAGAAGATCATTTTAAGCATTTACACTAGCTTTGTCTTTACAAGAGTCTACCTTGGCTATGTTGAGACAGTCTTATTTCTCCATTGTAAAAACTCACTGGGCACTGGTTGGTTTTCGGGGGGGGGGGGGGGGGGGTGTTGTGCGTACTTGTTCTTCACAATAACATGGCATGCATCAACAACTCCAACTAAAGTTACACCAACCACCTGAGCATTGCTCAAGTGTTCTTACTGCTTTCGCTTTTAAAAGTCACTTTCCTTCACTGATTAAACATGTAAATGTCCATGTAAGTACAGGAAAATTCACGCTTAGATTCTTAGATGTGTATAAATTACTTCTATATGCACTACGGGGACGATTGCCCAGGGAAGGCACGTGTCTGGACATGACCAATGACAGTGAACACACCAAACCTGGACACAGTTGCATTACCTTCTTATACACTGTGTGTGTCTGCAAGTGCCAGTTATTTCCATTACAGAATCATTGTACAATTCTTTTCTCAATGACTTTGTAGTATTTCTCCACTTTGTGGAAGCAGGTATAGCGGATCAAAGGCAACTTTATATTTACCAAACACATCAGTTAGTCCTCATCTCAAAAACCTTCTCTGTTGTAATGATTCAATTAAAAACATACTGTTTATAGATACCAACAAGTATGTAAGCTGAGGAGCATTTTTTTCTTATGCTTATTATTTGCTGGCACTGCAATACAAGCACAAGCATGTCTTTTACATGGATCGTATGGTGAGGATCCTGACTTTTTGCCTCAATCAACATCGTGTATGTGGACAAGAAAGGTCTCCTTTTACAAGGTTCTCGTTTTAAAACAAGGCAGCTGGAAGCATTAAAAGTTAGCCTGAAACTGTTTTTTCAACCAACTTATGGAGATAATTTTCTAATGTGAAAAAACAGCTGATGAAATCTGCTCGTGCCACTTATGATTTCAGGTTGGAAAAGAGAAGCTGCTTTTGTCTATAGTCTGAAATTGTTACAAAAACATTCAAAAATGATCTAAATCTTAATTTTAAAAACCTTTTTATGAACGCCGTCGTATCGATTGTTGTGGAACTGAAGGGAGGATCTTTTGTGCATTTAGAGAGAAAATAAAACATGCTGTATATGGTTGATTTAAATGAATGTGGACTAACAGTGGGGATCAGTGATTGGTCGTTAGGTATGCACGTACACAGCTTATTCATGTTTCTGTCTGGCTGCTGATTGGTCGACTCCCCCTCTCACTGAACCAGAGCCAGAGCATGTTGTGGTTGTGGCTTGATTACATTTTGATCAGTACATTTTTGGATTTAAGTGGCTTTTCAACATGTTCGGTTTCAACTGTTCCTCTGAAAATGAATTCCTTTCAGAGTCAGAAAGCCTCTGAAAGCAGCACCTGTGAACTCTCATGAGTCAGTAAAACTCTCTTTGGAAGCCATAATGAAATTCTGTAGCTCTTTGAGCAGCAGCTCCTGCAGACAGGTTTTTACAGGCTTTGAGGCGGCAAAGTAAAATTCTTATCCTTAGCTCCATCGTATGAAGATCACACCAGGCTGACTGCACAACTATTTTATTATTCTTTGGAACAGTTTGGCCTCATGCAAAGTTTACAGTTGAGAGTTCCACTTTTTCAGTGTGACATACTACACTTGTATAATTTTTATACACTTTAACTGATGTGAAGAGAACATTTTACACGTTATGAAACTGTTTCAAAGGTAGGCTCAAATAAGAATGCAGATATTTGACCTATAATTAAAACTAAAACATGATCAGTCAGTGTGGTGACAGGTTATACATTTAAATATATTCCACTTTTGCTTCGTGATCTTTCACACCTGCTTATTGTTTGAGAAAGTGGAAATACATCAGTAATTGGTCGACATTTTAGGGAAATATCGCAATTTTTCCAGCCTTTTAAGGTACAATAAAGTGCTGCATTTTAGGAGGAATTATGTGTTAATAAGAGGTGTATATCCACACAGGTTGTTTCTTTTTAGCATATCGCTTCGTCTAACGTTAGTGGCGAGATGGCGTCCTCACAGCAGGACACTCACCGTCCCAGGAGAAGGTCTTGTCCCACACGGACCACATCTGCACGGTGAAGAAAGGCGTCCAGCACACCACGTACGCCAGCACGATCACGAAAGTCATCTTCACCGTGCGTAATTTGGCGCGGGAGATGGTGCTGACGCTGCTGACCGAGCCGCGGTTCAGAGCCCCGTTTTTGGACTCCGCCGCCGAGCCCGCGGTCTTATTCCTCCGGGTCTTATACTTGAGGTTCATCCAGATGGTGCGGCAGATGAGTCCGTAGCAGAACACGAGCACGACCACCGGCACCAGAAAGATCCCGGCCGTCATCCAGGTGATGTACGCGCGAAGCCCCCACGGCTCCACGAAGTGTCCCCAGCAGTCGTAGACGGCCGAGCCGGGGTGCACCTCGCTCAGGGAGAAGATGAAGTACTGCGGGATGCTGAGCACCAGGCTGCACGCCCACGTCGAGCCGATCATGATGTGCGCGCGCTGCGTCGGCTGCTGGAGCGTCTGCAGCGGGTGGCAGATGGCGATGTAGCGGTCCAGGGTCATCATCACCATCATGTAGGTGGAGGCGAACATGCCCAGCACCTGCAGGTGCTTGACGATGCGGCACAGGAAGTCCGGGCCGTGGAAGCGGTAGGTGATCTCCCAGCAGAGCTGCGGCAGCACCTGGAAGAAGGCCACCACCAGGTCCGCGAGGCTCAGGTGCTTCATGAACAGGTGCATGCGCGACGGTTTCCGCCGCGTTTTGTACATGGCCAGCAGCACGCTCACGTTCCCCACCACTGCCGCGAGGAACGCCAGGCTCAGGACGGTGATCTCGAGCTTGGCCACGTCCTCGTTCCGTCCAAACGGGTCGGTGTCATTTCTCTTCGCGCCGATGTCTCCGGCGGCTGCACCGGACTCCAGCGCGTGCGTCGAGTTGAACCCTTCGGTGCAGTTTGTGCCCGTGGAGTTGCAGGAGCTCTCCCAGGGGAAGAGCATGGTGACCGCTTGTCCTCCGTGCGCGCGGAAGTGGCTGCCCGGCTGTGCGCTACCTTTACCCCCGGGCGACTGTGACTGAAACTCCACGGTTACTCCACCATGAACGGGACAGTCACCGGGTTGCGCGGAAAGGGAACCGCGCAAAAGTCATAAACAAAAATGCACAATTATGTTTCCACCCGTGGCGCACAGCAACAACAACACTGCTGCTGATCCAGCCTCTTTTAAAGACTCCGGCTCGGAGACTAGAGACCAGCCCCCTGTACCCACACACTCAAAACCCGTACCCACACACTCAAAGCACACAACCCGTAGACACACACCCTTCCTCTTCCCTTCCACTTAACAACACACAAGGTAAACTGGAGCCTGCAGGGAGCAATCTCTGATGTAACTCAAGAGTCTGTGTAATGAAAAAGCCTTTTTTGGGGGATAATTTTACCCAGAATTAAAAGTAAAAGGGAAAGACATTAAATAGCAATTGGAAAATAAAAATAAACGCACATTGGAGATAAGAAAATTAAAAAAAAAACCATAGGCAATGTTTTCATTTGAGAGCTTTGGCTTTTAAGGATTTTCAGGATTTTAAAGTTCACCTTTTTTGTTTCAGGTGAACAATAATAATTTATATAATAACTTTTAATTTGTGAGATTCCAGTTTGCCCATCTGTGCTACACTACAACAACCAGATCGTTTTCAATGCCAGAAAACCCTGAGGCGACTTAAAAAATGTCTAAGCAATTTATCATATTCCGCACAAGCTGTAACCACTCGGTAACAGATGAACATCCATGGAACAGATGTAATTAGCATATTAGTAACGCCGACTCCCCCACCCCCACCCAATTATCGATTTAACCTTTTCTTTATTCTGACCATGACCAGACCCATGGTGGGTCTGAGCGAGTCTGTGCCACACTGACGTGTTTTTGTGGCAATTATCTCAGACAGCGCTCATTTCCTCAGCACTGAGCGGGAAACCAAACAGAGAGAGAAGTAGAAAACTTCTGCAGTCAGTAACATAAATAACATTAAATATCACAGCTACAGCTTTCCTCCCAAAGTTTTTCTAGAGAGGCCTACACATGATGTTCCATTGTTTTCCTGTGGGGAGAGCCGGGAGAATGAGAGGGGGAAACACTAGAGCAGGGGGAATAAGAGGGAGAAATGCCGGAGCAGGGGAATGAGAGGGGGAAACACCAGAGCGGGGGGAATGAGAAGGAGAAACCCCAGAGCAGGGGGAATGAGAGGGGGAAACACCAGAGCAGGGGGAATGAGAAGGAGAAACCCCAGAGCAGGGGGAATGAGAGGGGGAACACCAGAGCAGGGGAATGAGAAGGAGAAACCCAGAGCAGGGGAATGAGAGGGGGATACACCAGAGCAGGGGGAATGAGAGGGGGAAACACTAGAGCAGGGGAATGAGAGGGGGGAATGCCAGAGCGGGGGGAATGAGAGGGGGAAACACTAGAGCAGGGGAATGAGAGGGGGAAACACCAGAGCAGGGGAATGAGAAGGAGAAACCCAGAGCATGGGGAATGAGAGGGGGAAACCCCAGAGCAGGGGGAATGAGAGGGGGAAACACCAGAGCAGGGGAATGAGAAGGAGAAACCCCAGAGCAGGGGGAATGAGAGGGGGATACACCAGAGCAGGGGGAATGAGAGGGGGAAACACTAGAGCAGGGGAATGAGAGGGGGAATGCCAGAGCGGGGGAATGAGAGGGGGAAACACTAGAGCAGGGATAATAAGAGGGAGAAATGCCGGAACAGGGGAATGAGAGGGGGAAACACCAGAGCAGGGGGAATGAGAGGGGGAAACACCAGAGCAGGGGGAATGAGAAGGAGAAACCCCAGAGCAGGGGGAATGAGAGGGGAAACCCAAGCAGGGAATGAGAGGGGAACCCAGAGCGGATGAGAGGGTAGCTGACCTTTCAAGGCACAACCATAAGCGCAACCAAGTCCAGGATGTTCCTGCGCTTTGCCTCTTTTCTCTGTGCCCTACCTCGCGGTTTTGCCACAGATCATGTGTATAGACGGCTTAGCAACAATAATGTCATTTTGTCATTTGCCTCAATGAATTCCTTAAAATCCAAACTTCACAACAAACCAATAAGTCCACCAACATGTATAACAGAGAATTACACACTGAAGAGGTTACATATCATCCTACACACCATATATTGTAATTTCCCGCTAATGTCCTCCGGAACGATGAACTAAATTACAGAGGAGAGGAGCACAGTGAATATTTAGTTCCCCACCTTCCCCTGTAGTGTGAATCCTGTCCGAATGGAGCTGAAGCTCTTAGCTGCTCTGAAAACAGTTTAAGTTGCGGAGTTGTGGAACGTTTAACCATAAGTAAAAACAAGTCCCACATTTTGGGAACTAAGATTATTCCCTTTCTGGTGAAAAGTTGGATGACAGGCTCAGAAGATTGATACCACTCTAATGTCTCTGTTAAATATGAAGCTCCAGCCAGCAGCTGGTTAGCTTAGCTTAGCATAAAGACTGGAAAAGGGTAGAAACTGCAAGCCTGGCTCTGTCCAAAATGGAGAAAATCCAACTAGCTGTGCCTCTAAAGTTTGCTAAACTAACAAGTGCTATCTCAGTTGTTTAATCCGTTAAAATTGTCATATTGTCGTTTTTACTGTAAAATTCCTTGAGTCCGACTCCAATAAGTTGGTAGTTCCAGCCCGGAAGCAACAAATTGCCATTTGTTATTTTTTTATTTTACAGCGCATTTCTGACAGTTTATAGACCGAACAACTTATTGATTAATAGAGAAAATAATCGACAGATTAATCGACTGTGGAAGTAATAGTTAGTTGTTGCAGCTCTAATTCTGTTATTCTAACAATAAAAATAGCCCACTATTACAATTATTAAGACTTTTTACTTGTTTATAAGTGCTTCTTGCACCTTGTTTGCTAAGCGGTAAAGATAACAAGGCTAACCTGCTTCAGGAGCCTTTAAATCGTCTTCCTCTGGGACAGAACGGGGTTTTCCCACCGTCCTCTGATACTGGAGGAAAACCACGCCAGGATTCCTTGCAACCGCCTCCCTACAAGGCCACAACTTTTGTTTCTTAATGTTCAATCTATATGCAAGACGTGAGTAGAGGGATTTGAAAGTCACGGAGGCTGACTGTGTTTTTCATGTCAAGTAGTTGAGTGGAGGGAGAGCAAGCTGCTGATGCAGACCGTTACATAACACGCTGTGGTTAAACAATGGTGGGTAATGGTCGGGGCTGTCAGGGGGTTGTGATTTATTACGCGGTGATTATGAAACTTGTCGGACTCGCACAATAATGAAACATATCCCCGGCTAGTGTGCACGCTGATAACGGCTGACAACAGCTCGGGGACCGGTATTTAATCACAAAACACTCTGTTTTTAGATAGTTATGTCGCCAACATTTACAAAAGTACATATTTTCCCATTTGGTTTTGTTCAATTCCACATACCACATACATATAACACACTCAACAAATATTCACATACAAAAACTAACAAAATGCAAATTAAACAAAATAAAACAACACATAGACATTAAATGACCCTAACAAGGTGCATAAATTAAAGCATTAAACATGATAAAAATTCGTAAAAGTTAAATAATTTTAGTCGTCCTTATCCACCCCAAATTCCGAATAGATAGAAAGGCTTTACTACTACTACTACTACTACTACTACTACTACTGTTTTGAGTATCTGGCATCATCTGGTAAACTGTTCCAAATTTTAGTCACAGCACAACAAAAGTATTTTGATGTAAAATAGCCAAATATGATGAATTTGACCCCACCAAAAAAGACAAAATTTAAAGCCATTGTTATAACAAATGTACATTTTCTTTGACAGACAAACGATCCATGCATGTAGTGTTTTGTTGTGTAAATAGATAGAATGTTGAAATCATTCTTTACATGAGATTTCCAAATTATCTAAATGTTTTTCCTTTTATTTAGCACGGGTTTCAAACGTGGCGGAAGAAATTTCTAGTAACAACAACAACACACACTGCCTGCCATAGTGGCAGGGAGGGAAAAAAAACCCAAAGTTACATTCAGACCCTGGTTGCAGGTCAATCATGGGTATTGATCTACAACCCTACCCGGACCCGCAGATGTGGCTGTTTTCTGCTATGAGACCATAAATACATCCCACTTACTGCCCCTCTGAGTTCACTTCTCACTGTATTTAATTAACTATACATTATCCTAGTCTGCTGGGCTTCTCTCTCTCTCTGATATCTACCTGGGTCCTGTTTGGACACTTCAGTACACTACAGTAATTCAATACTAGCAGTCCCTGGGGCAAAATGTGAGGAGCCAGAGAGGGTAAATAAAGAGGAAATACAGCAGTGAGAGGGAGTAGGCCTGAGCTACCAGAGGTGGACCTCTGAAGCTAAAGTAACAAACCACAGTAAGGAAATGGGCCTTAACGGGTTAAAGGTCCGCATTTATAATAAAAGTAGTATTAGCAGAAAAAGTCAATGTCAGTGAGGAAAAAATGAGATAATGAACATGGCCAAAATTGGCGATGTTTGGATTTTAGGAATATCACTATTGTCATTACCTTGCAGATCAGGATTTTACATTACACATGAGACCATATAAAGTAGCTCATGAATCAAGTTAAAGGGGGGGGGGTTTACAAAATATTCCTCCAACCTTTCTTGTTTTTCCACTTAAGTCTTCGAGGACATGTAAAGTTTACTTATAATACTTTTTTGGTACTGCGTGAAATTGATAGCAAGGCGAAATCTGCGAAGATTTAGTTTGGAAGCAAATGAAACGCGTCCTCAACGAACACTGGGCGGTTTTCCAGATCAATAAACGACATCAGCTCACAGGGGCGGCCGTGGCTCAGTGGCAGAGCGGTCGCCTGCCAGTAGGAAGGTTGCTGGTTCGGTTGCTGGTTCCTGGTCCTGCTGTCCCGGGTTGACGTGTCCTCGGGCAAAACGCCGAACCCCCAGTCGCCCCCGATGCTGCGCCATCAGTGTGAGTGTTCGTCTGATGTCTGACGGCAGGTATTTAGTTGTGTGAATGGTTCCTGTACTATGTGAAAGCACTTTAAATAGTCGTTGAGACTAGAAAAACGCTATACAACAACAGTCCATTTACATTATGTAGATTATCATTCATTCTATGTGTTTATATATTATATTATATTATTATTATATTAAATATATTAGATTAGGTTTTTCGGTTTCAAACCTATTTGCAGCTGCAAAATAGTTAAATTAATGTAATTTCCAGTGAGGCGTAGGGAGAAGGTTGGGTGGATGTACAAAGTGCTGGATTGAACTGAAGGGTTAGTTACATATTTTGTATAAATATAGTTTTCTATTAGATATTTTGTACCATTTTACATATTTTGGTTGTGATTGGTCCATGCATATCTCTTCAACATGACTCCCGATGATCACCTAATCTGACCATGTTGAAAGACAAAAAATATTGTGCAGTCTGATCCCAGGGGCATTTAAATTAAAAAAAAAAAATGCTGACTTTTTCTGGCAAGAACAGTCTCCAAGAGGTTGGTTCTTCTTTTCTATTGCTCTTTATTTGTATAAAAAAACCTCTTCACATAACAAACATTTTTACAGAGTTAAAAACAAGTTTTCTGAAAAAATATACATTTCAGAGATAGAATAGAATAGAAAGCCTTTATTGTCATTATACACAAGTGCAGTACCTGGGAAATGAGATTGAAGCAACCCCTTTACACTGTTGACACGAAATATAAAAATACAAAATATAAGGAAATAAAAATATAAAGTATAGGTAGATAGTGCGGAGTGGAGTCCTGAGAGTAACTATGCACCATTTGTACCTGACAGCAGTGATACTTTTATTATATTCAGTTGAACTCCAGCTGTCAACGTAATTTCCCTCTGTTATCACTACAAAAAAAGTACAGATGAAGTATATGGCGTCCAAAAAGCACCTCCAAACTGTGCAACCTACTTCTGCATAATGCAGTGTGAAAAGGGCTTCATAATGAGATGTGTCTTGTGTCTCAGCTGCAGGACTGAGAAAGTCACTCCTCTGTGTGAGACTCACTCCTCTGTGAGAAAAATCTAAAGAATAACCAGCTCTGGGTTTGAGTGAGTTCAACCTCAGAAAACCTCCCAGTGGGAAACAGCCTATATTTAGTGTTGATCTTCCCAAGTAGGTATTGTTTTCTCTGCATGTGATGTGTGTGCATGTGCTGTGTGTGTGCATGTGCTGTGTATGTGCTGTGTGTGTGTGTGTGTGTGTGTGTGTGTGTACACTCTCTTTAACTACATTTGTGGGGACCAAAAACCGGGAATACAGTATACTTATGGGGTCCTGACAGCTTTGTGGGGACAAAATGCTGGTCCCCATAACGTTAAAGGGCTGTTTGAGGAATAAGACTTGGTTTTAGGATCAGGGTTAGAATTAGGTTATGGTTAGGGTGGGGGTTAAGGTTAGGCATTCAGTTGTTATGGTTACGGTGAGGGTAAGGGTTAAGGTTAGGCATTTAGGTTTGATGGTTAAGGTTAGGGTAAGGGGCTAGGGAATGCATTATGTCAATGACTGGTCTCCACAAAGATAGTGAGACACACGTGTGTGTGTGTGTGTGTGTGGTGTGTGTGTGTGTGTGTGTGTGTGTGTGTTGGTGTGTGTGTGTGGGTGTGTGTGTGTGTGTGTGTGTGTGTGTGTGTGTGTGTGTGTGTGTGTGTGTGATATGGGAATTTATGTGATGTATGGGAGCTGAAACCATGGAAGGAGCTGTTCACACATCTGACCTCACACTGTTATTCTCTAAAATCCTTGAGCCTCCATTAGATTAAGTATCATATTTCAAGCTGTCAAAAAATACCATGAATAGACACTTAAACAATAACAAGGACGCTCTCAGAAGGCCGTTCATTTCTTTGATTGGATGGTTTCCCATTTTCCTAATTCAATACATGTACAGTATGAGTACATGTGTGTATTAATTTAAGATTTTCATATTAACCACCATTTTATTGGGTTCTCAAAGTATTTTTTTATTTTATTTTTTTGTATTTTTTGTGCATTTTAGAGGGGGAAAGACATGCAAAAGAGCGAAAAGTACACCTCTAAATATGGGGGCGCACGCTCTACCAAGTGAGATACCTAGTGCAGGTATCTTTTCTAGTATGGTCAAAAATAGAAATTCCTTCACTGTTTTAATTACTTTCTATTAATACTAATTAATTAATGTAAACAGTCATGTATTTCCTCTTTTTTTTTTTTTTTAAGTGCTCATATTCTGCTCATTTTCAGGTTCATAATTGTATTTTGAGGTTGTACCAGAATAGGTTTATGTGGTTAAAAGTTTCATAAAAACATATTTTTGTTGTACTGCACGTTGCTGCAGCTCCTCTTTTCACCCTGTGTGTTGAGCTCTCTGTTTTAGCAACAGAGTGAGACATCAACACTTCTGTTGGGAGTCGCGCATGTAGCTAGGTGAGGACTACTAGCCAGTCAAAAGCAGGGTATGAGGGCCCTGACAGTACCTAGGTAAGGACTACTAGCCAGTCAGGAGCAGAGTATGAGGGCCCTGACAGTACCTAGGTAAGGACTACTAGCCAGTCAGGAGCAGAGTATGAGGGCCCTGACAGTACCTAGGTAAGGACTACTAGCCAGTCAGAAGCAGAGTATGAGGGCCCTGACAGTACCTAGGTAAGGACTACTAGCCAGTCAGAAGCAGAGTATGAGGACCCTGACAGTACCTAGGTAAGGACTACTAGCCAGTCAGAAGCAGAGTATGAGGGCCCTGACAGTACCTAGGTAAGGACTACTAGCCAGTCAGGAGCAGAGTATGAGGACCCTGACAGTACCTAGGTAAGGACTATTAGCCAGTCAGAAGCAGAGCATGAGGGCCCTGACAGTACCTAGGTAAGGACTACTAGCCAGTCAGAAGCAGAGTATGAGGACCCTGACAGTACCTAGGTAAGGACTATTAGCCAGTCAGAAGCAGAGCATGAGGGCATGCTCTCTAAAAACCAGAGAGAAATATGTTTTTAAAAGTCTCTAGGATGGCACAAAGCACAGAATAATTAGGTGTTAAGAAAACCAGACGCCATCCGTTTTTGTCATCGGTTCCCTAGCAACAACATATCGTACACTTGACTTCTCACATCGAAACACCTGACCAAGGCGTTCAGTTAACAGCATTAAAAGCTGCTTGATGATAGATTGAAGAAAAACAAATATAAATGTTAACCTCCAAACCTCATGTGACAAACAATTACAAACAATACACTGAGACGAAGAACGCGTCCCAGGACCCCAAAAAAAAATATTAATAATAATTAAACAGAGGAAAGATGGGAGGGAGTGAGGGAGACAAAACATTTTTTTTTTTTTTTGGTCTTACATTTTAGGTGTTTTTTACCAATTTACTGTTAGCTATATAAAATAAGTATCAATTTAAGCAATTTTAACCATTTATTTATAACTTGTAGCTAAATGTTTAGCCCTCTAACTAGTTTTCACTCATTCTCAATCGCACCGAATAGTGACGTGATGTCACAACTGAACTCAATACGGGGATTTAAAAAAAATATATATATATTTTTTCTTTCATTTTCTTTTTTCAAATGACTTGTGCTGCTCCACAATCGCTCCACCCACCGACTGGATCTCCAGAAGTACAAGTACTGTACCCCAGGTTGTGAATTACTGGTATAGTGTAGCTGATCTGGGAGTGGGGGAGCTCCGTTAAAGCAAAAACAATGTGTATTACCACGAGGCTTTACTGCATAATATCCCTTATATTGTTTCTATAATAATAATAATATACCCAGTTGATATGTGCGTTATTTCACTAAGACACAGATTCACACAACTTTAATTTGCACCACTATCTACAGAAGAAGGTTGGATTCATCCCTGTCATTCAATACACACATCAATAACCTTCAAGCAAAAGTCAAAGCTAGACTAGCCTTTCTTTTCCGTAATAAAGCTTCCTTTACTCATGCTACCAAATGCACCCTTGTTAAGATGACAGTACTGCCAATTTTGGACTATGGTGATATTATCTACAAAATGGCACCAAACACAGCCCTAAAAAAACTTGACACAATCTACCATTCAGCCATCCGTTTTGCTACTAATGCCCCCTTTCACACTCATCATTGGGACCTGTACAGCCTGGTGGGATGGCCCTCCCTTTATACCCGGCGGCTACATCGTTGGTTTCTCTTTATGTACAAGACGATCATGGGCAAGACACCTCCCTATTTGTTATCTCTTCTTCATGCCGTTCATAACACCTATAACACAAGATCGAGTAATTTGATTAAATTTAGTACCCCTCCTACTTCTACTACCTTTGGACGTAATGCCTTCCGCTTTGCAGCAGTACATGACCGGAATACACGACAGAATACCCTGAAACTTACATCTCTGATCCCAATCTCCACCTTTAAGCAAAACCTCCAAAATTACATTGCTGACTCTTGTTCCTGCTGACAATCATGAACCATATTTATACACACATATTTAAGCTCTTATTCTTTATCTTTTTTCGTTGACTGTCTTTTTTAATTCAGTTGCTTGTTCTGTGTGTCATGTGTTTGACTATGTAAAGTTGTACAGTATGTTCCTATTTATTTCTGTAGCCTCTTGGCCAGGTCATGTTTGTAAATGAGAATTGGTTCTCAAACAGTTCACCTGAAAAGCTGTTAGATCATAATGCGACCGTCTGGACAGCGTGTTCATGTCCAGTTTGAGCTCAGGTGGTGCGTCTGGCCTGAGTCCGTGGTGTGTTTGAGTGTCAGACATGAAAGGACATTAGCTGGTGTGTGCAGTTGGCTGTGCTGAGGGGAGGATAAGAGGTTAGTCTGATCAGCCGTTCAACAGTGAAATGTGTCCAAGCTGATAATGCTCGACTCTGTCGAACACTTATCCACATCATGGGTTCGCTTCATGGAAACAAAGGCAGACAGAACGTCTAACCTGACTCAGGTTGTGCCCAACGTCAGCAGACAATGATTTGGCCAATTAAAAACATTCAAGTTGACATGCCATGGAAACTGTCCTAGTGTCTTCTGGGTCACGTCAAGTCATTCAAGATCGCAAATTCAAGCAAACATGAAGTCTTTTAGGTCTTTAAATCACATGTCATTCAAAATGTTCCTTCTTCAAAGGCATTAATGGTGTTTACACTTGGCTGACACACGGCCCATTGAATGTAATATTCATGGTGTTTGGCCAATGTTCAGGAATGTCCTGCTTGAGTCATTGTTTTTTTTTTAGGTTTTCCGGGATTTTACTCCCACGTGAAAGGTGTTTTGCTTGTAAGACAAATCAAGTCCTACAGCAGCCAAGTCCTTGTCGATTCTCAAGTGGTTAAGTTTGGGAATTAAAAGGATGATTCTGGTTTATTATAGGGTAAGTGTAAACTTAGGGAAACAGCCCAGTGTTCAAACAGGAAGTCCCGTTTGAGTGAGTGAAAGTTTTACAGAAGCCAAAACACTGCTCAGCTGTTCGTAATAGTCTGAGAACTAATCAAAGTGTTCACGGCAGCCATTATTTTATGTTTTTTTCCTCACAAAAGTTGCAAGGTAAACAGTGGAAATATGGCGTTCACTTTGCAATCGATACAGCACGTAATCCGTACTAAGTAGTGAGCTTTAGACGTGCTGGTACCTTTAGACATAGCCAATTCAAGTCTTTGTGCTAAGTTAACCTGTACCGTAGCTCTAGTTTTATATTAACCAGACAAACATGAGAGCGGTATTCATCTTATGTACCTCATCTTTCCTAAAATGTCAAACTGTTTCCTTAAGTTTGACTCGAGTATCTAGCCTGTTGTTCAAGAAGAACAACTAATGATCATGTGGCTGTAATTGTGTTCTATGTTTTTACCTGAGCCTCATTCATTTAGGCTGCGAAAAGGAAATTGAAATCAATTTAATCCATGTGTGGGGGGTTAATAATGCCTCTGGGTTCATTAGCACAGCGGCAATTTGATTAAGGGAAACCAGGGAAGAGGTGGGAGATGATGAGAGGGGGAGGGAGGATACTGATGGAGGGAAAATGTTGTACTTTGAATGCATTTAAAATTGCAGTTCACTGGGTTTGTCTGCAGCCGAATCTGCGATTGTGTGAGAACCGAGATGAGAGCGAACTCATCTAAATCTCAAATTTGAGTCAAACACTTCTATGATTGCATGTTGAAATGAAGGAGCAAAACAAATTAATGCTGCTCAGATTGAGAATGGTTGCCCTTGTGAATACTGATGTAATGTGGTGCATCTTAATAAATAGGGACAATACTTAACTGCATGTGCACAATAATTCATTCAAAATCTATTATACTCCTTACACGAGCCTACATCATGGAAGCAGTGTTACTTTTAACCCCTTTATGTTTTCTAAAATCGTAGAAACTATTGTCTGTATGTTTGACCCGTGGTTCGGCCTGTTTCTTCATTAGAAGTGTAGCATTCAGCCGTGGTGGAGGAAGTATTTAGATCCTTTACTTCAGTGAAAGTACTAAAACCATACTTAAAAATGCTCTGTTACAAGGAAAACTCCCGCATTGAAAATATTACTTCAACTAGACAGGAGAAGTGTAAGTACAATCAAGAAATTGTTGTTAAAGTCAACACATTCCCACTCCCACTGCGTCAAAAATAACGCTTGGTCATGTGCCTTTGGCATTTGTTATTGATGCAAAAAGTCTCCATAACCGTCATATTTAGATGCACTTGGTCCGGACTCTTGGTGTCACTTTTTGGCGCTCTGGCTCACGACTCTTAGGCTGCGTCTTAGTCCGTCCCACCGAGGAGGCACGGGAGAGACGCCAGGAAATCATGGGAGGTGAGAGGAAACGAGCAAATGTGTTTTTAGAGGGATGAGACGTCCTTTCCACTGATGCGTCAAGTGATTTCGTCAGCTGTATGGGCGGAGTTAGTTAACGGCTTTCAGCTGCACGGCTTCCGGGAAGGCCGCTCTCTGTGTCCTCGCCTATAGCTCCTCGCAGACTGATCTCATGACATGACGTATGTATGACACGCCAACTCGTATGCCATTATGGCCATGTAATCGAGACGCATACTCACTTTTTTTATCAACGCCCTTTGGCCTCCATTGACTGACATTACCTTGCGATGGCGTGAGAATTTACGCCATAGCGAGTGGAAGGAAAGGGCAAAAATTGGGCGAAAAAACACGGGTATTTTACCCAGGAGACTGGGGATGCTGTCCCGCGTGTCACATTTCCTTCATAAAGTCAACCGTTGGCTTCTTTTTTTACTTAAGCCAACCCCGTTTTTCTTTTCCTAAATCCAACGGGTACTTATTTTCCTTAACCCAACCACGTGTCACACGTCCTAAACTCAACCGTCGCTGTCTTCTTGCAATTACACTCCAAGTGGCGATAACCCCCCAAGTGGCGATAACCCCCCAGGTGGCGATAACACCCCAGGTGGCGATAACCCCCCAGGTGGCGATAACCCCCCATGTGGCGATAACACCCCATGTGGCAAAACACCCCAAGTGGCGTGTATGTTTACGTCCGCTGTATATAGCGTAGACGTGCCGGCAGATAGCTCAAAACACGTACTGATAACACGCCACTTGGCTTAAAAAAGTCGTTTACACAAAGTCATAAAGTCATGTTGTTTCTCGATGCTCGCCTCTGGGTCCTCGGGGTAGAAATAAGGGCTTTGAGACGGCCTTCACGGAGGAGGGACTGAACAACTTCCTGTTTTGCAGAGGAGCAAGGAGATATCAAATAAGGGACATGAGATGCATCACTAGCTGTCAGATAAATGTAGTCAAGTAGAAACAGAAAAGAAAATACTCAGCAAAGTACAGTACTTGAGTAAATGTAGTTTCATTCCACCACTGTCCATTAGACGTCAAAATGTATGTACTGTATGCACCAAATCTGGTTAACATTGGATGACATTTGCTGGAGGAAATAAGATCAAGGCTCTATTTGGACCGGATGTATTTCTCTAGGGGAGGCGAGATAAATGCACAAACATGCATTTTCAACACAACACCAGTATTAATTACAGAAGCAATTACCTAGTGGTTGTTTTTGTTTTTTTGCAACCTTGCTGCTCCTCCTGTCCTTTGAGTCCCGTCTGGAGCGACGTCCATGTCTTATTTAAGTGGATCTCTGAGTATTTTTCCATTTGAAAAGATGCTTGTTCTTCTACAGCTTAGTGTCAAACTTTGATATGAAAATAGATGACGTCAAAAAGCAATTTGCTAATCTGACAAATGTAAACATGCTTACATCATCTTTCACTTACAACTTTATTTTGGCCCAGGAGGGACAAATGTTTTTACAGCAATGTATACAATACATGAAAAAACAACCTAGACATACAGAAGAATGTTAGTGGGCTAGAAGACCAACAATAGTCACTAGTGACTCACTACTCAAGGGAAGGTAAGAGGACTTTGTGGATTGCTCTAAATCACTGTATTCAGCACGTAGAATCTAGATCATGAAATAAATGACAAAACAGGCTTCTAGCAAACAGACAGACATGGACGTGGCACCTGCTGCCTGTTGGTGCACAAGCATGCGCCCCCCCCATAGGCCTATTTGGGAACCAATTATTAACCAATACTGTTTTTTCAAGACCGATACTGATTATTAGTTGTTAACCGAAAGCGATAACCGATATTTGGAGCCAAGATGCATTGAACAGCTAAAATGAAAGAGAGAGATTTTTGAATCTTACAAACTGTCAACACAAAACTTAGTGTAAAAGCATTAAGCATATTGTAAAAGCATTATAAGCAATTATAATAAATTAGAAACATTTTTAAAATAACACACAGTTAGAGAGCGTCAGATAGGCCGGACGTTAAGTCAGACTCAGTGGTGAGTGAAACCGAAGGGACAGATACAGAGCTTTAGAGAAGTTTTAATTAATTAACTTTATCGTTATCAGGCAAATAAACGGCGATACAGATAATCTGCATTCTGCCAAAATATGCCGATATGGGGAGGGGGAAAAAATGAAATGAAATGGATGAACAAATGGACAGAATGTGTACAGACTTTAAACTTGTACCAATGCTGTTGCACCTTTTAATATTATATATATACGTGTATGTATTAAAGGCCGATAATTGGTCTATCCCTAGAACCACTATGACAAAAGAAAAATGTAAGGCATCAGGAAAGCATGATCCTTTAAAAGCTCATTACTTGTATTCTCTTCTAATCCTTAAGTTTAGCCTATATTGTTTACTTTTTAGCAAATTGTCAACATTAAAAGTCTGACAAGTTCGCTGTTACCAGCTCCTGGTTGCAGCGTGCTCATGGATGTAGAGACAACTATCACCGGATGACTTTGATACTGAAGAAAACTTTAAAATGTGATGATTCTCCGCCAAGCATAATGATTGTGCGATGTGATGATGAACACTGGCAGTACCCACTCCAAAAAATAATAATCAGTTTTTCTAATGCCCATGGATGAGTTTTCCGCTAAATTGAATTTAAAATCTGTCGAGTTGTCTCTCCTGTTCCGTAGCAGAGAGACTCCGTAATGGAGGTAATTAGGGATTTATTTATTGCTACGGTTACCACATTGCTCTAAATGTCTCTTTGTGTTTCACATAATGAACCAGCATGACGGGAATGTGTCCATTTACCTGACGTACACTCTGGAAATCCCATTCGGTCCAGGAATTTGAATCACTCCTACTGATGTATGTTATGACAGTGTTAACGCAGAAATCGGGGTTTGTTTATTTTGTTTCTAGTGTGACCTGATTCATACAAAACCTCGACCATTTGACCTGGAAATCTGCGTGGTTTTTTGAGGGCGCATGGGTTTCTTTTAAGTTCAGTAAATTTCACATTGACATGGCCACACTGCCCCGGTGTAATCCCTGCTCTGGG
Organism: Etheostoma spectabile; assembly: GCF_008692095.1. Lineage (NCBI taxonomy): Eukaryota > Metazoa > Chordata > Actinopteri > Perciformes > Percidae > Etheostoma > Etheostoma spectabile. Next base: position 19,939,861 of record NC_045755.1, read on the forward strand.
AATACCGGAATGTGGAATAAAGGGTGTTTGTTTTCCAGACGTGTGGCAGTGAGAGTGGAGGAGTGTCACAAGGAGTTTTGTGATAAAGAAGCAGACAAAAACAAAAATTTCCCCCTAAAAACCAGTCTCCAGAACCCCCAGGGTGACTCCGCACAGGACAAGTGGGTACAGAAAATGGATTGATGGATAAAAATGCATCATGTTTAGCACTCATGTTGACCACTAGAACCTAAATGCACCACCACTCCAGCTTGTTACATCCCTCTACAAACATAATCACTTTATTTTTCTAAGCCTGAGAAGACCTTGCGTTTTCAAAGGTAATCGTGTACTTATATATTAAATATCTAAAGTCTCTGTAGAAAAGCACGTAGTTAACCCTTGTGTTGTCCTCCAGGGTCAAAAACAGACAAAAAGTTGAAATTTGTGTCCCTTTTTCAGACTTTTTTTCAGTTTTCACTAACACCGCCTTACTAGATTTACACTGTTTTGGAATTCATGGTCAATAACACTCATTTATATAGAATCATAGCTAATATTTGAGATACAGACATTTTTTTTGAAGGGGTCAAATTTGACCCGAGGACAACAGGAGGGTTAATATAATATATGTTAATATAAAGAGAAACCGCAGTCGGTTGAAGCAGCTCTTCATAAGTTTAAAAAAACTCTTAAAACAGAACCAGCTACATATTAAGAGCCTTTTATTTTAATGATGACAGGGATATTTCCCTAAGCTAAGTAACTTAAAGCTGCAGCGCATCGTCTCCCCCATGAGGAATTCTAAGTAATCAACATGACGCAAGCCTTAAACTTGATTTATGGATCACATAAGTGGCCCGATGTCCATACTTGTGCGTCGAGCCGGCTGTGTGTGTGTGTGTGTGGAGTGTGTGATCGAGCGAGGGAGAAAGTGAGAGAGTGACGGTGATTAGCTTTCGGAGCGGGTAGCGACTCTAGAGGCATAGTGAGAGAAACAAAGTGTTTCCCCTGTCCTCTCTGACAACGGTGGGAAATCTGTAGCAGGAAAAGTTCACCCTCGTCTTGATTTCATGTTGTGTTTACAGAGAAATAGAACCAGGAAATGAGTCAAGGGGGGGGGGGCACGGCCGAGCAACGCACAGCCTATCTGTGTTTAAAAGGCACTTTTAAAGAATTTCTAATAAGGGAAGGATTCCCACTCTCTCGATACTTCTGGCTTCTGAACCGATTGCAGTTCCACCAGAGGTCCACTAGGGGCGCTCACAGGCCAGAGCAGAATGAATGGGACTCTATGGAGAGATACCCCTCAAAACCCACTTTTCTCAGGATATAATTTTTCGTCTAGTAATTTCAATGTTGCATTCGAAAGGGGAGGCTAAGACCTGCTCAGTTGATTCCTAAAAAAAAAGTGGCTTTTCTGTTCTAAAAGCCTTTTAAAATCTCAATGACGTCACACACATCGCACAGTCGGAGACAAGCTCTGAGTCACTTCCTTGTTCTCTCGAGGCATCGACAACACAGCTGACAGGTTAGCCTCTCCCTGTCAATACACGTGCTAGAAAGAGGTTAGCTAATGCTTTAAAGACCACGCCGAAATATTCACTCTGACATTCTGGCCCCGCTTCGGGTGCCGTCAGGCGGGATCTCCGGTTGTAATCAGTCCTTCACTGACCAATCAGCATTCATTAGCAGAATGCTGATTGCTAGTGTTAGCGAAGTGAATGCTTGCATGTTAAGGGCAACAACGACTCAACCTGTAACAAATCAAAAGGATAGAAGTACTCGTTCATTCAACTTTCAACCTATAATCCGTGTTGAACTTGCAAAAACTACAATCAAATCTGAAATTTCTGGGGGGTTTTTTGCCCACAGGCGCTAAAGAGGAGCGAAACGACTACCAATCAACTCGGTAAAAAGTCACATAACCATTCCAACGACTCCGAAGCAGTTCAGTTAACGTAAATTAGGCTAAAAAAACTGCATAGTTCCCCTTTAATTGTTTAGTTATCGCTTGTTATATCAAGATATAGGTCATTGCTTTTGTGGAATTGATATGAGAGCACTTAAACAAGTGTAAAATACTGATGGATTGATGGGTGGACTTAGTATTATTGTAGAATAATTAATAAAAGATAAACCTTGTCACAAAACACTGAAGTCAGGAAGCCAAAAGAATCCCTTTCTGACCAGAGAGACAGAAAGTGAATAAAATATAGTTTCCTCAGAACAAGAATGCACCTAAGAAAGTAGGATATGATATAATCTGGCCGTGTGTACATCATCTGACATCTCAATATAGAATATCCAATATGTAGGAAGTGCACCTGACATCCGTCTGACCTGTTTTAAAGCCGATTTTGAAGCCGATTGAGCCGAGTATCCGTAATCACGCAAATTTACGTTCACATTGCCAAGTCAGTTTTTCACATGGAAGGAATTTGCGTTGGTTTTTTGATGCGTAACAATACGCATATTATGTGAAAATGAAAGATTTCTGCAAAAATCAAGAAACATCAATGTAGAAAAGAAGAATTTACGATACAAATCTGTACGTTTTAACTCTTTGGTTTTAGGGGGGGTCCGAGATCCACGAGGTTTTGAGGCATTTTAAACATTGTGGCACATCGCTTCGTTCCTTTTGCTCTGTGAAGGGTTTTCTCAACCCTGCTGGGCCGATTATAAATCTCTCACTTTCACACACACACTGTGACATTTACATTTTCCCAATCCGTGTGCTGTACATACTGTGTGTGTTTCGGTAGTTGTGATCTGTTTGTTGTGTTTATGTTATAGAAAGCTGTGCAGGACTGAGTCACGGGATGTTTACATCTGGAACATCAGGGGGTTGAAGGGGGCTCCGGGGTCAAATCCTGTCCTTTTACATGTCAACGTGCTCTCCCACCCTCCCGGTGTCACGCTCTAAACAAGCTGAACCCCAGTTTGTGTAATCTGCTGAGGCCACCTCGGTGATTTGTTCCAGCTTGGCGATGCGTGTGTGCAACACGAATGTAGTTTAAAGATACACAGTGGTTGCTTCGGATGTGGTGTTTGTCCTTGTGTGAAGATAAAAAGATTAATACGGTGATCCCGGAGAGCACGAGCAAGCGTTTTTCTCCTCCGTGTCATGGGAAACAAATTAAAATGACCGGGAGCTGACACTTCTGATGCTGAAGAGCCGGGCCAAAGGATGTGTGGAAGTAAAAAAATGAATAAAAAAAGTCCTGCATTGAAATCATCCCGTCAACCATGAACAAAAAAAATGTTTTTGTCACTTTTTTTCAACTTTTTTTCCGACACTTTTGTCACTTTTTCAATGCTGTGGGTGCTTTTTTTTAAACGTTTTTGTCAAAGTTTTTTGATATTTCGACGGCCCATGTTTTGTGCCCCAAAAAAAATAAATTAAATGAAAACGGGTCAAATTTGACCCGAGGACAATATGAGGGTTAAGTAAAAGTTTAAGTGCCCTGGGGTGCGTTCCTATGTCCCAGTGTGTTGTTTGTAATGGTTCGTGAATGTTTTCTGAATATAAAAAATAAAAATCCGATCACAAAAAATGGTAGTTAAAGTATTAAAAGTATAACAATGTCCTCTGTGACCATTGTACTGCTATCTATGTTGTCATTAGATTATTATTATTCCTCGTGCATGCATGTAAAAGTAGGATTTTACTGCTGGAGTTGGTTGAGCTGCAGCTCATTTTGAACTCATTATTATCTTCATGCTGGATTCATCTGCTGATTATTTTCAACATGAATTGATCAATTGTTGTAAAAAATTAGTAAAAAGTGCGAAATAGCGCCACAGTGACCCGGAGCCCAAAGGGAAACCTTCACATCGTGTGTTTTGTCCGAGCAGCAGTCCAGACCTCATCGTTGTTACTGATACATTCACATTATTAAAAGGTTTTTACAATAAAAAAAATCATTAATCATCCAAGTAATTTTCTCTCAATCGACTAATTGATTAATGGACTGATCGTCTCTGCCGACTGTTGGGTACTTTAATTTATAACAAAACTTATTTTAGAAACTTTTTGTATTTTTTTGCGTGCAAAAATATTAATTTGTAAAGTAACTACGGCTGTCAGATAAATTAAGGAGTACAAGTAAAAAGGGACATCAAAGGAAGAGACTTCGGTAAAGTACTCAAAGTACAGTACTTGAATAGATATACTTCGTTATATTCCATCCCTGTTTATTACACCATCTATTGATCTGGTTCCATTTTTTTTACAGTGTATGAAAAATTGCGAGCAATCAACTAAGAGTATCGGTGGTAAAAATACTACCTCTACTACTTGTGAACTAGTAGTTCACAGTGTTGTTTTGCGATACAGTACATATTCGGGGTGGGAGAAAACATCGATAGAGCAATGTATCGCCCTTTGTGCAATACGATAACTCATACGCTTGTGCCGAATATCGATATTTAAATGGATAAAACAAGGTAGTCTGAAGAGATCAACACGTGAATGAAGGGAAACTGAAGAGACGTTAACTCGCTGAAGAGGTTTTTAACGGGATGGAGGACACTTAAACATGCAACAGACATGTTTAAGTCCAAAGTCTGGATCCATAGTTGCTCTATAGTTGTTTATCATTTTAGTTTACAGACTAAAAGACGTGTGCTGCAGAATTGTGCTGTTTTCTAACGGGTTGGACTTAAAAAGGAGAAGAAAAAAAAAAAGCGAAAAACTGGCAATTTCCTTTTTTTACAGGCGTTATGTATTCATAGTTAGACCGATGTCGTGATGTGTCAATACAGGATTGTTTCAAGTTTATTGTCATGTGCACTGAAAAATACAATTAAATGTGTTTGGCCCTGGCTCTCTTTTTATAAAAACTATGAATATCATTTAAATAAAATATCAAATGACCTAAGGCTGAAATCTTTCGATGGATTGCCAACTTTCCCTCAGGATGAGCTGTAATAACTCAGGTGATCCACTGACTTTTCTCTCTAGCGCCACCAGCAGGTCAATTTTTGAATTTGTCCAACACAATACCTGCTAAAGAAAAAACTTCAGCTGCACTTTGAGCTTAGTGTTAATTAGTCCATAAGTACTACAATCTAATATGTTGTAGCAACCTAAAAACTATCACAGTCATCACACTGTCTGGCAGTATATTGATTATCGCAGAATTGCTGTGTTGTGATATTACCAGTATCATGAACCATGTATCGTATCATGAGATACCCTGTGATTCCCACCCCTACTACACATAGTGTAGTATGCTACCTCTGCTTGAAGCCTTGCTACAGGTCTGAGCTACAGGTCTGAGCTACTGGTCTGAGCTACAGGTCTGAGCTACAGGTCTGAGCTACTGGTCTGAGCTACTGGTCTGAGCTACAGGTCTGAGCTACAGGTCTGAGCTACAGGTCTGAGCTACTGGTCTGAGCTACTGGTCTGAGGTCCTGGTCTGAGGTCCTGGTCTGAGGTCCTGGTCTGAGCTACTGGTCTGAGCTACTGGTCTGAGCTACAGGTCTGAGCTACAGGTCTGAGCTACAGGTCTGAGCTACAGGTCTGAGCTACTGGTCTGAGCTACAGTGAAGTGTAAAGACGCTTTGAACTTGGCTCAGTGCGTCGGTAGGCCTTTGGAATTTGTAACTCCCTCCTGTGAAAACACTTTTCAGACAGTAAAGCTCTGAGGAAATCAAATCTCACGGGAATCCCAGGCTGTAAAGATGGGGTCACTTTCAACAGCAAAGTACTTCTCACCTGGAAGTTAAACAAAATACACTCGCTGAACGCTGTTTGACACACACACGGGACCCTAGGTTCTTTCATGTAAAAATTCCCTCTCTTTGTAGTTGTATTTGTGTCTCTTTGTAGTCATTTTGAGTGTCTCTGTAGTTGTATTTGTGTCTCTTTGTAGTCATTTTGAGTGTCTCTGTAGTTGTATTTGTGTCTCTTTGTAGTCATTTTGAGTGTCTCTGTAGTTGTATTTGTGTCTCTTTGTGGTCATTTTGAGTATCTCTGTAGTTGTATTTGTGTCTCCTTAAGTGACATTCTGCAGGTGAACAAAGTTTCCTGCTTGAGCAGATCCACACCGATCTGCTCAGATATTACACTGAACACTACAGCACACCATGCAAAACATTATGGGAAAACATCAACGAAAAGACAGGAACAATGAAGAGCTCTTCTGGTTGAAATGGCCTCAATGTGTTGTGCAGCTGTGATATAAAAAAACAAAATAAACCAAAACAGATATTAGATTGGATTTGGTTGGCAGATACTTCATATCAAAAGACGTAGGTAAAGATCAGGATCAGCATGTGTGTGCTTGTACAGACGTCCAACTGGAGTAGAGTCATCCGTTGGCTTTCAGTCGTTTGTGTTGCCATTTCCATCCGTCATGTCCTGCACCTTCTCCTCGGCTCCTGACTCTAAATGTCTCCTCCTCCTCCTCCAGAGACACGGGGCCATCTGGAGCCCCCGAGGTGCATACGGCATCTGGAAAGTAAAATAAAAAATAAAAACAAACTAAATTCACAGATATTTGTTTTCTGATTTGGAATTTATTTTGTTTGGTGAATAATTTTCCTACTTGACTCCTTTATTTCACAAAGTGTTTTCTCTCTGTGAAATGTGTTTTTCTGCAAAGTTTTCTCTTTACTCATTGCCGTATACACTGTTGTTAATTTGTTTTTGGGATCTGCAGTTTTCTGTTTACCTTGCATCTATCATTTTTTCCCCGGAAAAGTACAACAAGTGGCTTCTTTTCAACAGCATACATTGTGTTTTAGTGTGATTGAGAGTGCAAGGCTAGCAGAGCTAAAGGGAGTCTGAAGCAGGCTGAGATTTAAATCAAATGAAATGAACGGTCTGCTGAAGTGAGAAGAACGAGGCTCTCCCTCACAGACGAGAGAGGAACCCTTTGGCTTTTAATCGGCGTGTTTTTAAAGGCTGGGAATCCCCCGTAACTACACACAAGCTATACGTTGGGGGTATCTTTGAGGCTGTGTGCTGATGATAAACGACTCTAATTGAGCATTTAGGTATCTCCAGCCAATTGGCTCCACACAAATAACATAATATACCACCCACGTGCAAAACAAACATCCTTTCATTGCCGGCCTTGAACCTGTGTGCTGCCTGTGTTTGTGTCTGTTTCAGGATGCAGTCGCCTCGGGGCCAATCTACTCGCTTTGTTTGAGCAGAGCTGCAGTAATCCCTTTAAACCCGGGCTGGTCAGTACAGCCACACGATGAGTAGTCTGCACTCAGATACACCAACTAGAACAGTAGAAACTATAATAACATTTTCCCAACAGAAAAAGTTACATGGATGTTTGTATTTGCTGCTCAGTTGGCCGTTGTTTTCCTCCTGCGCCACTTAGAGGAATAGTTTGGAATAGGCATTTGGAATATAATTAGAAACTTGTTTTTTTACCAAATGATAGATAAAACACTCAATACCACACTTATGTCTGTAAATACGTAGCTACAGCCAGGAGACTGGTTAGCAGTCCAAAGATAATAAATCAATCCACCAGCCTCTAACCCTCACAAATGAACATGTTCTCTCTCGTTCGCTTAATCTGTACAACAATTAAATTGTCAAACTTACACTGAATTTATCACGCACATAGGAAAGGGGACCCCCAGATACACGACTCAGGTACGTAAAATGCCATGTTTTTTTTTTTTAGCAAGCTAATGAACTCACAAGCAACAGTGTCCAAAATCAACAGGCAAAGGGAAATCCAGAAAAAAAAACAGACAATCGTCAAAATGCAGGGAAACCAACCGGAACCCAGGAATACAAGACGCAAGGAAAACCGCTCGAAGGTGGAACACAAGGAGGCAGACAATCTCGCGCTTAAATGCACAAGACAGGGGAGCCAATGAGAGACACAGGTGCAACTCATTAGGTCGGGGACAGGTAATCACACAGGCGGGAAAATAAACAACAGGAAGTTAAACAAGACAACGCAGGGAGAACAGAGAACTGGAAACATGAAACGTGACAGAATTGTTTTGCAAGGCTTTACAGTATGGTCTTGGCCAAGAAATACGGCAGCAGATCGTTTTTGTTGTTGTTTTTTTGAACAAGCCGTGCTAGATGCTCTGTTAGGGACCGTGCAGCATTGAGCTAACATGTTGATTTCTACCAGGTTCAATGTATACCCTTTGTTTAGCATTTGAGAATGCTAACATTTGCTAATTTACACTAAACTCAAAGTACAGCTGAAGTTTTTTCTTTAGTAGGTATCGTGTTGGACAAATTCAAAAATTGACCTGCTGGTGACTCTAGAGGAAAAGTCCGTGGATCACCTGAGTTATTACAGCTCATCCTGAGGGAAAGTTGGCAATCCATCGAAATATTTCAGCCTAGAGTCTCTCTGATAGATATTCATCTCCTTATTTTACGCTAACTTTTGCAGGTTTAAAACCATGACCTCGTGGAACTTTTTTCTAAACACTGCACTTAACATGTCAGCTTCTTTCTAGGAATCTTGAAGGATACGATCTGAACGTCAGACTTGTTTTTTGAAGGCAGTTTTTCGGCACTTTTCCGAGTGCGTGAAAGAACAGGGAACACCTTATCAGATGAACTGTATTCTTCTTTATCTCCCACTTGAGTTTAACTTTCTGTGAGTTTTCTGGGGTCATTATCTCTGTGTAGTTTACAGCTAAAGTGGCTAAATGCGTGCTACCCACACACACACACACACACACACACACACACACACACACACACACACACACACCACACAAGCTGCCTGCTCTCTGCCTCTGTTCAAAGCCTCTGAGAGTGATTCAATGCCCGCTTTGGAGGAACTGCAGGATTTCTGTGATGGATCAGCACAAATTCTCATAAACCCCTTCACTTGCGCTCCTAGATTACCTGATCTGTCACGATCCGTGCTTGAGCCTCGTTTTATTACAGTGACTATGTGTCTGTGGACAGCCTCAGGGTGTGTTTCGTAAACTATCTCTGCTAATCGTTTATGAAGCTCTGCCCGGAGACGGTACAGCTGAGATGTCAGTAGAGACGCACGATTTCGAGAAAAAGGCATATTGTGATTGTGTGAGAGTAAAGGGAAAGGATGAGGAGATAGCAAAGACAATGTAAAGTGAGTTAACGGTAAAAACCAAGAAACACCACGGGGGCTTCATCTGTTCAGGCACACAGCGCACCTTATTGTTTACTCAAATCACAAAATTTTTTGCTGTTATGTAATTGCAAAGAGTGACATCATGATTGTGATTAGATGATTCGTGCAGCCCTATCTGGAGGCACTTAACCTTCAGCAGCAACGACGAACCAATGAACAACCAAGTCCTACAAAAACACAAACAAACTAACCGATGGAGGCAGGGAAAGAGCAGCAACTCCCGTGTTCTGCGAGATAAAATGTTTTTGTCAAAGGAGCCTGGAGGCTTTGAAGAGACGGACCAGAAAAGGCCGTCTGACAGCAAGTTAAAGTGCTGAAAATATTCCAAACATAGAGTACGTAGCATTCACTTGGGCCTCTGCAGCGGCCAGGGTTTGAATCTTTAAAAAAAAAATCTATAGTGTAAAACTTAATACTGAAATTTAAATGTTTATAAGGTATCTAAAATGTGTTTAGCTGCTGCCCCTGTCCACAGCAGGAAACTGTGGGCGTGCCGTCTGCCGTCTGCTGTAGTTAACACACAAGGGGGTCAGCCTCTCCTCTCCAAGCGCAGCTCCTATGGCGCCATTTTAATGCTACGAAGCACTCACCCGCCATTAGCATTCCATTGACTGCCATTCATTTTTATGTCCTTTGACAGCAAAGCGTTGAAAGTAGTAGGGGGTTGCAGTAGCTCCGGCCGTAGGGAGTTGGGCTGGGCACTGGAGGGTTGCTTGTTCAAGTCCACATATGAACGGTGGACTGGTAGCTGGAGAGGTGCCAGTTCACCTCCTGGGCACTGCCAAGGTTCCCTTGTGCCCCCCTTACTTATCTCTCCATTAGTGCATGTACAGGTACTGTGCATGTGTGTGTAAATCAGGCCGGTGTGTAATGTGTATAATAACAACAGATTGTAATTTAGTATTTATTATTATTAGTGGTAATTTCGTCAGACGAGACAAGACTAAATATGGTCGTCAACGACCTTTTTTTCCATGTCGAAGATGAGACGATGACGAGACTGCATCAATGTCCAGAAACGCTGAGACTAATTTAACGTGCATTACTGTTGACGAAGAAAAGACGAGAGTTTTTCATTATGAGATAGAACTGGTGCAGAGCCCGTTTCAATCAGGCTCGGCTGCGGCTCATCTAGAGATTCGGCGTGTCCCCTTTTTTCATCTAGCCGTCACACATCCAGGTAGCACTGTGGCCGGGCGGGGGGGGGGGGGGGGGGGGGGGGGAGGAAGGCCGTTTCAGCCTGCTGGAGAAGCCGCTACAGCGCATAAGATGGGAGAGGGAGGAAAAGACGCATTTAACAAAGTTGCATTCAACAAAAATCATTTAACAACTGTATTTCGTCAGGTAATCATTACATTTTTCAACCAATATTTGAGATGTGTGAAACACTATTTGACAGAAATGGTTATCAGAAATATTTTTTTTTTTTTAAAGACTAAAATTTTTGACTAAAACTTGACTAAGTTACCAGACTTATAGTCGACTAAAACTTGACTACAAAAAGCACATGTTAATGTGTTAATGCATGTTAATGCTAAATATGACTAAAACTAACAAGGACATTTGACACAAGACTAAGACTACATTAAAAATAGGTGACAAAATTAATTAGTTTAAAGACTCTATTTGTCCATTATTTATCTCTAATGAAACACAACAATGTATAAAAGGCTCCATTACCTTGTTGTAGATCATTCTGTGAATGATATGTTCGCGTTCCATATGGACACCAAGGGACACCGTACCTCCAGGGAGTGCGCATGCGCAGTGGGTCATAAGTTCAGTAGGTGTACAGCTCCCACCATGTTAGCTGTATTGTCTGTTCAGTAAGTTCGGTACTTTCCAACAGAGGTTTATAAAATAAATCCATCCGGCTTGGAAGTAAATCATGGACTCCTCAATCATTTCAACACTTGTAGCTCACGTAATGGCTCCGTAGCAGACGTTTTTGTAAAAATAGGCAAACGATTGTGTCATAACCAAGCGACTTACTGTTGCATAGTCGACAAATCACAGTATTGTCAGGAAAGCTCGCAGACAGTTTTGACTTACATCAGCTGTTGAGGTTTAATTACTAATGTTAACTAGCATGTTAATTAGCAGTAATTAGCCTGTGCCTATGTTAATGTTAACTAGCATGTTAATTAGCAGTAATTAGCCTGTGCCTATGTTAATGTTAACTAGCATGTTAATTAGCAGTAATTAGCCTGTGCCTATGTTAATGTTAACTAGCATGTTAATTAGCAGTAATTAGCCTGTGCCTATGTTAATGTTAACTAGCATGTTAGTTAGCAGTAATTAGCCTGTGCCTATATTATCTCCTAACATATACCTACCTCTCCGTCTCTGCTGATTGGGAATGATTGAGATTTCTCTTGCACAGCTACCAGAAGACTTACAGCTTCCAGACAGGTTGCTCACGTCACATCTACGTCTTCCAGCTCAGTTGGAGGCTGCGCAGTAACGCTCAGCATCACCGGGAAAGAGCTCCTAACAGACTCCACTGGTCTCCATCCAGAGAAACGGGACCTGTTGGTCCACTTCTTATGGAGAAGTAGCTCTTTCAACCACACTTCAAAAGAACCAAACTATCCCTAAAGTGTTTTATAGTAATATATCTGTATTAATCTCTTGTGGCAGGAAAGTTTGGACTGAATTCAGACAGCCTCTCCAACACAACCCTCATTAGTATGGGACTGACATCACAGACGGAGGTGAGGAATGAAATATTCACTGTGCTCCTCTGTGATTTCACTCATCTTTTATACATCCATGGCTTGAGATATATAACCTCTTTACCACCAAGGCCTCCTGGTGTTCTCCAGTCAGCAGAGAAAATACCTTGAAATGTCAATTGCTTGTTTTTTTTATCCTTGAAGGCCCCACACTCACACCTACGTAAGAGCAAAAAAATAAAGACACAGATTTCAGAGTTCTTTGGAGAATAACATTTTGAAGCATAGCTACGTATTAGTACAGGAGCAAGGACACTGAAGAAAACTAAGAGAGAGAGAGAGAGAGAGACACACAAATGCATTGCTTAAAGCAAATATGCTCAATAACTAAATATAGCGCAGTACAGGCTGCACAAATGGAATGAAATGGAATGAAATGGTACCCAATTCCTGTCTCCCAAATGGACTTGTAGTAAGCGTCATGGACCGATAAAAGGTTATTTTTGCAAAATCAATCATGTTTTTATTTTGGTAACGTTAGGTATTTCCACAGCTAAAAAGCCATTTTTTGGCTGCTTAGGACAGTCACATTCATTAGCCTATCAGTGTTGCCAGATCTCGCACAAACAGTTCTCATAACATAATGTGTCCATCTGGAAAATGCCATTATAGTGTCAGAATATTCTGGAGGTATGTGGCTTGTGAAAAATGGGTCCAATATTAACTATAGTGACTAAAGGGCAAAAGAATAGATCCTAATCTGTGCACATGTTCACTTCTACTGTTTCTACCGTTTAATCAATACACTCAGGACCTGTTTCTAGTCTCCTAAAGAGGCGTGGAGAAATCCACACATATAGGAAAAGACTTGGGTGCCTGCTATACACAAGAAGACTTTAAACAGTACATGCAGATGAACGGCAGCAGTACCTGAAGGCCTGCGTTTATCGTTGGTAAAACTCCAGTCGGATGAGGCGCTTTAGAAGGGTTTAAAACCAGTCAGCTTTCCCTCTTCAGGATTCACTGCCACCGCGGGTGACCCTCAGCACAGATCACAGCTCAACACTACTCTACATTTACCACCCACGCCCCTCCGTCTGACCATCTACAGCAGGGGTCTTCAACGTTTTCCAGGCCAAGGACCCCCAAACTGATGGCGAGATGGAGCGGGGACCCCCTAATTATATATATTGTATAACATTGTGTTATATCAAACTGGTCCTATAGTGCCATGTGCATTGATGACTGAAAGACATCTTCTGCCTCCATTTATCTGTTACTACAGTGTGTTGAATTCATGTTAATGTGGATTTAAAGACATTTCATTAGTGGGAAAAAATTGCAGGGGGGGGGGATATAAAAAAAAAGTCTAATCAACCAAAACTTTCGCGACCCCCATGCAGTACCTCCGCGGACCCCCTGTTGAAGAGCCCTGATCTACAGGCAGCCACACAGCCCGTTGTGCAACATTTTAACAAAAAACAACCGAACGATGTCTTACAGTCCGGGTCCAGCACGCTACTGCATGCAACGGGAGACTTTAATCAGTCAGCTGAGACAATGAACTCACCTGGCTCTGGTCCCCTGATCGGTCCCCACACTATTACCAAAACAACGATAACATCAAACACGTTGGATTTTGTCGGAAACGTCAAGTCTGGAAAGACTGACTCGGGCTGAGTTTTAGGACCACCTTACACCAATGTATTAACCCTCGTGTCGTCTTCCCGTCAAAATTGAAAATCGACCCTTTTGTTGATGCTTTTTAATCGATGTTTTTAACTTTTTCTCACGTTTTTGTCCCTATTTACAACACTTTTTTTCAATCTTTGTCACTTTTTTTGACGTTTAACACTACGTAACACTAACTTAATAACTTTTGTTTTAGAGTTATTTTTGGAATTTATGGTCAATAAACCTCATTTATAGGAAATTATACCTAATGTTGGAGTTAGAAAAGCAGAAATTAGGAATTATTGAGACTAAAATTAAAGGAATGGATGTTGATGATAATCACAGACTGGAATATGTCAACTTTTACTCAATACTATTTCAAAAACACTTCCATTTGTTTTACAATGCTTTAAAATTGAATAAGACCCAAAATTAATGAAAGTAGAGATTTGTACTTGGCAAAGAGCGTTGGAATCAATCATGTTATTTTGGGGAATTAAAAAGAACATTGATATAGGACAACGGGCCAATTTGACCCGAGGACAACATGAGGGTTTAGATGATGGGTGGAATAGCTTGAAGCCGTTTGGTGTGAGGTCGGCATAAGTTGGGGCGTTTCTGTTCCAAAACGTCTCTGCTTGAAGCTTGACGGGATGGATTATTTTGTACGATCTTGTGATATGTGAGAATCCCGCTTCCGTGCAAGGTAACAAATGAACCACTTCATGCTAAATAAAATCAAAAATTGAATTTCAAAAAACCTCTGGAGTGAAAAACAGCATAAGGGCATTTTTTTCTCCAAAAACACATATGTATAGGTTCAACCTGTGTAAGGTTTTAAGACCAGCATACTGTACATTCCTTCAGCTGTCAGACTCCTCCATCAACAGTGAAATATGGAAGGAACAGATGACCCTCAGAGAAAGATTACTCTTAACGTCTAACAAGGATAACAAAACAGCTGGGAGTCATTCCTTTTAAACTACGGCTGAAATACAACCAGGGCGTTCCAGTACTGCTCATCTCTGTAAACACATTCCTTACACATTAACAACACACTGCGCTTATGAGGCAAATGGTGTCTGCTATTGATTAGGAGAACAAAACAAATGCAGGCTTTACAAAAGCTTTGGAAAAGATGGAGTGCTGAAAGAGATTTACGAGGGAAGGGGGAGGAAGGGGAGAAGTCAGAAGAGCTTAATGCGTCCACGCTGTAGTCATTCACCACAATCAGTAGTGTAGCAGCCATAGACACTTTCTTTTCACCCGACCTGCAGGCTGGGATAAATATGAGATGATTTAACACACCAGCAGTACAAAAAAAAAACCACAACCACATTTCCCCGAGACAAATGTGTGTTTATTGGTGTTAACGGTTGCTTTTTTGTGGATTACTGGAAAACTCAACTCCTTCTGGGCTCTAAATAAATACAATAAAGTCAGGTTGAACATGCTGTAGCGTCTGTCAACGAGCCAGCTGTGTTACGACCCAAGGGGCCGTATTCCCAAAACATCCTCGGGCTCCTGAAGTAGCTCCTGAGTTAAGAGGAAACCGCCGAGAATAAAGAGCACGTCTCTGTCCTTTTGCAAAGATCTTGGTCTAAAGAGTAATTCACAAAACATTTTAGAGACATAAAGATGTACGTGTATAAAAAAAGTCAGTTATATTAATATTTAACCTTTTATTTAACCAGGTAAGCCATTGGGCAACCTGGCCAAGAAAAGCATAAGCATGTAAGACAACATACAGTTTCACATTCAATACAGTACAAGAATACAGAAAACAATAGGCTACATAATGGAAAGATTAAGCAGCTGTTACAAAGACTGCGCAAAATGAGGTGTAAGTAAGACAATGGATATGCAAGAGTGATATGGTGATAACACAATATATAGGAAGAGTCTATGTTACTGCTGAGATGTAGTAAAGAGTCAAAGGCACAGTTAGTGCAAATTGTGTTAGTGGAGTACTATTTACAAGTGAAGTAGCAATAATAACACTTGAAAGGGTCAATCCCCTATTTAATTTATAATAATAATAATAATTTGTACTGTTTATTGATCCCCAGTGGGGATTTGTTTGTTTTGTTAGTAACTGAGTCTGAAATACAGAAAACATGCTCAGGGCCTTTTCATGTACACATGGAGAGATGTCAGAGTGAGTGGGCTGCGAGCTGGAACAGCACCCTGAGCAGTTGGGGGTAGAGTGCCTTGCTCAAGAGCACCTGGCAGCACCCAGTAGGTGAAATGGCATCTGTCCAGCTACCAGTCCACACGCCGTACTTTGGGCCAAATGGGGTCTTGAACCGGCCACCCTCCGGTTCCCAACCCAACTTCCAGACTGAGCAACTGCCGCTCGTTTCACAATGTAAACAAAAAGAGAAAAAAATAATAATAATGGTTTTCCGCCTTGCAGTTCCGATCCACTCCAGACTGTTTCCTCTTGGCTCATGCTGCGGCCTTCCAAGTTTCATGGGAATCGGGACCGTAGTTTTTTCCTTAATCCTGCTAGAGGGGGAATTTCCAAGAACACCGGGTTGTGGTAGTAAGATGTGGAAAGGGGAAAACTTAGACGGCATCATGTCAGTCATAGGCCACAGGTCAGGGGTCGGGAATGTTCAGCCAGTCTCTAATAACCAGACCTGTTCATGCATGATTATGTGTCTGTGTCTTTACAGATTCAGGGCGTCTGGGCTGCTGCATGATGAGACCAGGTTTTGCTCCAGGCATGTCTCCTTTTGGAGGTTGGTGGACACACTTTAGCATACAGTACATCCCAGAGAGAGATAGAGACGTAGCTAGGTTTTAGGGGAGCATCTTTTGTTTTGGCATAACAAACTCGACAGCTTGAGGGAAAGATACGTGCATGTGGGGAAAGGCGCACACACGGCACTAGACATGGGCCGGTCTACGATTCTGACGGTATGATAACCTTAAAAATATCACGGTTTCACTGTACTGCAGTTTTAAAATGTATTATTTTTGGGTGTCTGGGTAAAACAACAACACTCCATTAAACACAATGTATTTGATTTTAAACCCGCTGCACGCTGGAAGGGAGACAGATTTCTAAAGTGCAGTTTTTCTCCTTGACCACGCCACTCAAACAGCTCATGTCTTGTCATGTCAGTATGAAGAAAATAGTGTAGTGACAGTGGGACAAGGGTTGTCCCAATGTCGAATTTCACAGGGCGTGAGGGTGTGAGTACACACTTACCGAGCCCTTTCCGTGAATCTGCATCAATGCAGACTCCACCAAAGGGAATTACCCACAGTTCAAAGCGTTTGGAGACCAAAGGGAAATTACAAAGGGAAACAACAGCACGCCACACGACCACGGGAGGGACCGGACCTGTTGTCCAGCTTGTAAAAAATTTCAATTCAATTTTATTTATGGTATCAATTCATAACAAGAGTTATCTGGAGACCCTTTACAGGTAGAGCAGGTCTAGACCACACTCCAGAATTTACAAGGACCCAACAGGTCTAGTAGTTTCCTCCAGAGCAAGCAACAGGGCCACAGTGGCGAGGAAAAACTTCCTTTTAGGCAGAAACCTGGGACAGACCCAGGCCCAGACCCAGACCCAGACCCAGACCCAGACCCAGGCCCAGGCTCTTGGTAGGCGGTGTCTGACGACCGGTTGGGGTTAAAATGAAGAGTGGCAATAACAGTCACAAAGAATAGTAGTTTGTAGTAGTTCTTTGTAGTAGTTCATGGCATAGCAGGGTACTGTGGGGCATTACAAGGCCCAGCAGGACGTAGCAGGATGTAGAAGGATGTAACAGGACGTAGCAGGACGTAGCAGGACGTAGCAGGATGTAGCAGGATGTAGCAGGATGTAGCAACGCCCAGCAGGACGTAGCAGGAAGTAGCAGGACGTAGCAACGCCCAGCAGGACGTAGCAGGAAGTAGCAGGATGTAGCAGGATGTAACAGGATGTAGCAGGATGTAGCAGGACGTAGCAAGGCCCAGCAGGACGTAGCAGGACATAGCAGAGCGTAGCAGGATGTAGCAGGATGTAACAGGACGTAGCAGGATGTAGCAGGATGTAGCAGGACGTAGCAACGCCCAGCAGGACGTAGCAGGAAGTAGCAGGACGTAGCAACGCCCAGCAGGACGTAGCAGGACGTAGCAGGATGTAGCAGGACGTAGCAGGATGTAGCAGGACGTAGCAACGCCCAGCAGGACGTAGCAGGAAGTAGCAGGACGTAGCAGGATGTAGCAGGACGTAGCAGGATGTAGCAGGACGTAGCAACGCCCAGCAGGACATAGCAGGATGTAACAGGATGTAGCAGGACGTAGCAAGGCCCAGCAGGACGTAGCAGGACATAGCAGAGCGTAGCAGGATATAGCAGGAAGTAGCAGGACGTAGCAGGATGTAACATGGCATCGCAGGACATGTAGCGGGACCATGGCAACAGCTGCTACCATGATTGACATGGACAACAACAACAAAAACCATTTGGAATCAGCCAGCCGTCTCCCGGGCCTTGGCCGTGTGGAAAGCAACAAAATGAAAAATGAAAACTCCCAAACGACGACGGCAAGTGTCAGCAACATCTTTGTTATTATTCGTCGCCACGGTAACATGTGATCTGGTGAAGTGCTGTCCCAATCCCATTTATGCCTATCTGAGCCCATGTGGCCTCACACACACACACACACACACACACACACACACACACTCAGACACTCACTCACTCAGCACCTGAGATCAATTAAGTCTGGGAGTCTTTAGTCCTCAGTCCTCAGGGCTCACTTTGGGATTGGGCCACAGTCTCCCGAACCTTCATGTATCCAGAAGTCAAGCTGCTCCTCACTTTCTCCAAAACACGGTTGACCAACAGACAGACAGACAGACAGACAGACAGACAGACAGACAGACAGACAGACAGACAGACAGACAGACAGACAGACAGACAGACAGACAGACAGACCCTGCTCCTTCTCTCAGCCCAGTGGTGCTTTGTTGTTTTGTTTCTTGCAGAGGAAGCTGATCATCAGGAGCTTTAATTGCCATTTAGGATTCCTAGTTCTCAGACAAGCTCCTCTGCAGGGACGCTGGAGACAGTCAGCGTTGGTGTGTGGTCTGAAAATAGAATATAAACATGTTTAAACCAAAAACACATACATCAGGAATCCCTGAAGTATTTGCACTGCTCACGTACAGCTTAACAACTAAATTGGCAAACACACCAGGAAATAAGAATAATTTAATAGGGTTACAAATGAAAATTCAGTTTCAAAGAAAAGGGTCAAAGTTTAAAAAGAAAAACACGGACGACATCCCAAAACAAGTCCAGGTCTGTATCCCGTTCCACAGTGCCATGGTTAGCATTGCTGAGTAGATTTGGGAATCGTTTTGATCCTGATTCCCCTTTCCCGAGGGGTGGAGTTGAAACAGGTCCCATGCTTATTTGAGAGATAAGAGGAACATTTTATTTTGTTTCAAAATGTGATTTACCAACTTTTTCAGCCACACGTCACTGTGCTCGACGGCTGCAACACAACAAGCGCCTGACATGGAAAACAAAACGTTCGCATGTTAGATTTGGAACGGATGATCAGATGTGAAACCAAGTTTTTCCAAAGAAACTGTCCCATTGAAATCGTTCTTGATGCCCAACCCTGCTGCTGAGCCTCTGTCCTGATTGGCTGGTCGACGTGCAGCCGCGCCCCTAAAGCATCCCCTGCTTTATCATCTATTTAAAAATAACTGGGACCGTAATTTACTAAATGAACATCATACTGTATTGAAGAAGACTTGAAACTGGCGATATACATGTTTTCTCATAGACTTCTATAGAAACAGTTTAATAGAGCCAGTGGAGTCGCCCCCTGCTGGAAATTAGATAGAATGCAGGTTTAAGAAACCAGCGTTGGCTTTACTTCTCAGGCCTGGAAGTTTCCGCTTGGTTTTTCTTGTTATCTGTAGCCGACGTAGCCTTGTATTTTATGTACTGTATGTGGAATGTGTTTTATGGATGAGGTGTGGGTGAAAGCCCAACCAAATTTCCTACACTGAGGGACAATAACGTGAATCTTGAACTGTAAATGACAGTCAGTCTGATTACACAACATTGTTAAATTAAAACGGTTCACCACCATTTGAGATACTACCTTTGGTTCGGCTAGTTCAACCTGGGTTGACGCAGCAATGGAGTTCTCTTGGGCCACACAAAAATGAATGATACATTTTATTTCTGTTTCTTATTATTTGTTGCATATGAGATGTTACTCAGACTGAACTTCCACCAGAAGAACTCCTGGCTTGTTATAAATAAAGAACATATTTAAATAGATGTATTTTGATATTTGGTGTAATCATGTATTCTATGTGTGGTTATCTATATATTCCATCACCTTTCTCCAAATGCAAGTTATAATTCTGAAGAAGAAAAACTTCCTCTGTGTTGGCGTTTTAACCTCTGGTGGTTTTCTGAGGACTAGGGTTACCTGGTCCTCGGATCTCTGCAGGGTAAAACCAGACAGCTAGCTAGACTATCTGTCCAATCTGAGGACTATGGTTACCTGGTCCTCAGGTCTCTGCAGGGTAAAACCAGACAGCTAGCTAGACTATATGTCCAATCTGAGGACTATGGTACCTGGTCCTCAGATCTCTGCAGGGTAATCCAGACAGCTAGCTAGCTATCTGGTCCAATCTGAGGACTATGGTACCTGGTCCTCAGGTCTCTGCAGGGTAAAACCAGACAGCTAGCTAGACTATCTGTCCAATCTGAGGACTATGGTTACCTGGTCCTCAGATCTCTGCAGGGTAAATCCAGACAGCTAGCTAGACTATCTGTCCAATCTGAGGACTATGGTTACCTGGTCCTCAGGTCTCTGCAGGGTAAAACCAGACAGCTAACTAGACTATCTGTCCAATCTGAGTTTTCTATTGCACAACTAAAACAACTTTTAAACGTACACATCCAGGCCTATTCTACAGCGGCACTGCTGCTTTTTTGCGGGTGCTTAGCACCGCCCAAGATGCCAATAAACCAGAGCACGTTTTCCTCTAATTCTATGTGGATTAGCCAGACCCTCCTTCAGTACGCTTTGGTGGAGGGTGGAGGGTGGAGGGTCTGGCAATGAGACACTAGTGGGACCTCAAACCCTGAGGATGTCAACATGTAACAAGGGTCATGTAGAAAAGCCGTCAGGTGGAAGTTCTCACATTTCACCACAAGGTGGAGACAAATAGCCACGAACGGTGACTCAGCTCATCTTTTTAAAGTGGATTTTAACTTGATGGAGGTTCAGTCTGGATTGAGATGTTTGTTTTGCACACTGTTAAACCTGAACGGGTCATTGTGACTGATTTTACACACTCAGGAGCAAAATGTCTCCTTTGACTGTTTCATCATTCATGACATAATTAGATAGATCGATTTGTTGTCTACTATTAGACTTATGGGTTTTAGTCAAGAATATTTGATTCCAGCTTCTTAAATGTAAATATTTTCTACTTTCTTCTGACCTCTGTGACAGTAATATATTAGAATATATAGAATATATTTGAGTTGTGGACAAATGAACCTATTTGAGGGCATCATCTTGGGCCTTTTGGGGAAACACTGATCTACATTTTCTGACATTTTATAGATCAAGCATCTAATGGATTAATCAACAAAATAACCAACAGATTAATCAACAATAAAAATAATATTTAGTCGCGGCCCTGCTTTATATGCACTTTAGTCCAAGGGTTCCCAACCTAGGGTTTGGGCCAGTCGGAGGGTCACCAGATATATCTGAGGGGTCGTGAGGAGAACTTTTGATACGCAAATCTGTTTTCATGTTTTGGACTTTTCTCTAATCTTTCCCTTTTTTGTGAAACACAATCATGACATAATATTAAGGATTACACATGTTCAGTATTTTGATGCTGTGTGTAATATTTTTTTTTTGCCAAATAGAAACTGAATTAAATCAAAGGACTGACCAGTTTAGTAGTGTCCACAAAACTACACACACGGCTCCAGACCATAGTGTAAGTAATATAAGATTTACAAAGCATATATATATACTGTAATTGGACATAGAGGTGTTCCAATACCATTTTTTCCTTCCTAATACCCGTACTTGCATATCGGAAGATACAGCCGAGCTGTTACCATCGTTACCGTGCATACCATGTTTTTTTTTTTAACAGCTGGACACTACCAACCCTGTATGGATGTGATTTGATTGCTATCGTTGTTGTATGGCCTGGCTCACGTACACCCTTTGTAAAACAAATACAGACAGTGAATGAATGCCATAAAACTTATTTTTTTAATCTTTTTTGACAGCCATAACAGAAATTAGTTTCAGGGCTAAATTAAGTGGTATTGAATCGGTGCTAGTCTACATCCATGACGTTCCACTTCCAGGATTGGTCCGTTTCCCCCGGGAAATCCTTTACTGCAGGATGTCCGTCACCTTCCGCTTTGAATTTGAGATCCTCAGATCTCTGCAGGGTAAATCCAGACCGCTAGCTAGACTATCTGTCCAATCTGAGGACTATGGTTACCTGGTCCTCAGATCTCTGCAGGGTAAATCCAGACCGCTAGCTAGACTATCTGTCCAATCTGAGGACTATGGTTACCTGGTCCTCAGATCTCTGCGGGGTAAATCCAGACCGCTAGCTAGACTATCTGTCCAATCTGAGGACTATGGTTACCTGGTCCTCAGATCTCTGCAGGGTAAATCCAGACCTTCCTCCGCAACGCTGTGGAGGATGGTCTGGCAAAGTGAGACTAAATCGGTGCAGAGTCGCATACTTGCCGATACAGATGAGCGTGGGAGTATCGGGGACATTTCTGATGCGGTCTCAGGATCTGAACTCTAATTGGACAGTCAAGCAAACAATTAAAATAGATTTTGATCGAAGGCTACAAACATAGAGGGATTACTGAACCATGTACAGGGGCTCAACAGCTCATTTGAGAATATAATTTAGTTTGGCTCCTGATCAGTGTTTTAATATTGATTATCTGCCCACCATTTCAAATCCAATAGATTATTTTTTTTTTACTAAAAGTAATGGATAAATGTAAGTGATAGCAATAGTAATATGAATACAAACGTGACCAAAACCGACCTAAACATTAACAGTTAACTTGTATAAAAAATATTCACTTTTAGATCATTAAAAGTTAAATACCATCTACTTTCAAATCAATTGAAATCAGTTGAAGAGGTGAGTTCATCTGAGATAAATAAGGTTGGGAGCCAGATAGGTGTAGAATATCTTTATGTTCTGGTTTTATTGAAATTACTTAATTCACAAAAAGGTTCCCAACCTTCTTTTTCCATTTTTTTTATTGAAAAATTCCTAGTTCACTTCTTCCGACATTAATTGATGTCCAGGATGCTCTGTGACTCACTGGTCACATCGGCTGTCAATCATGTCTCTGATTCCCGCCTCCAGCGCCGACACACCCATTTCCTCACCGGCATTTCATGTACCCTTATTGGTATTATCCTCACGCGCTTTTTTAGGCTGGTCAGTCAGTGTGCGCGTGCACGTGTGAGTGAGTCTTTGCTGCTGTGAAAGGTTACGGCGGGGTGAAGATAACATCAAACACCGAGACTCAGGGTGGTGCGTGTGTTTGAGAGTGAGAGAGAAAGAGAGTGTGTGTGTGTGTGTGTGTGGTGTGTGTGTGTGTGTGGTCCAAGTGGGCGTGTGCCCGGTCCTCCCTCCCTGCAGACCGGTGGTGCATGTGTGTGCATGCATGCGCGCGGGTGTGCATTTTTTTTTTTTGCACAAGCGGCACGCGAAGAAAACAGAAGCTAATTTTGTAGCTTTTCATCCCATTAGTTAGTTTTTTTTTTTAATGGATTTTACGGGTACTCGCGGCAGCAGCTGCGGTCACGGTCACGAGCTGGTCATTTCTCACTGAGTGTGCGTGATTTTTCACGTGCGTGCCGCCTCCTCCTTCCTCTCCTCCTCCTGCTCCTCGTGGAGGCGCGGGGCCACTGCTGGCTGGGTTGCTGCGGCACTGGATGGATCTAACTCGCATGTTTGCGGGTGAAGCCTCGGGCGGTGCACGCGGAGGGAAATAAACCGGGATTTCTTTCTTTTTTTTTTTTTTTTTTTGCTTATTCTTTTTTTTTTTGTCTCACCTGATCAGTCACCTCCACTCTGACAACATGTCAAACTCAAACAAAAGCAAGAAGGACAAAGAAATCCTCGCTGAATACGAGAGCCAAAGGTGAAGGTAAGTATTTTTTAACGTTAATATCTCTTGTCTACTCTCTGCATCCAATCCTCGCTGTCACACCCACCGTTTCTCACCTATGCCCGCCACACACACACACACACACACACAACACACACACACACACCTGTCGGCCAGCATGTTCACCACTCATGCACTGGATTCATTCGGCCCCGTGCAGGGTGTGTATGGGAGCTGACACCTCACCATGAGACGTCAGGATTTCTGGGTTCATGCTGAGTGCTGCATGGCGCTGGAGGGGGGATGAGGAGGGGGAGGGGATGATATATGTACAGTATGTGTGTGTGTGTGTGTGTGTGTGTGTGTGTGTGTGTGTGTGTGTGTGTGTGGAGGGTATGGTGTATCTGTTCTGCAGTGCCCCTTGATCTCACTCACCCGTATGTTGTGTGTGTGTGTTTGTAGAATTTTACACTCAAACCTGAGGCGAGTGTGGCTGGCTGTCTGGAAGTCACTATTGGTATTCCTCTGAGGCTGTGACTGCAGGTGTGTGTGTGTGGTGTGTGTGTGTGTGTGTGTGTGTGTGTGTGAGTACCTGATGGCATGATGCTAAACTGGGGACATGTTTTTAAGGCTAGTATGACTCCTAAAATAGTGGTTGCAATTACCATGGGCCACCCCCCTCTTCTCCTCCTCCTCCTCCTCCTCCTCCTGGCGCCCTGCTTACCACCATCCCTGCTTCGTAGGGGCGGCAACGGATGAGTCAAATGACCTTTAGGCACAGCTTCCACTCTAACAGGCTGCCTCATTTCCGTTTTCAGAGCCAGAGGTGTGATGCGAGATAAAGCTGTTCTCTTGTGCGCTCCTTTACCTGCTGTAGAGGCCCGATTGGTACAGTTCAAAATGTCCGACCTTTCCTGGTGCGACATCTCATTCTCACGCCTGCAGATGCCATTGGAGGCAGCCGGGGCGCAAGCTTTGTTGTCTCTCTGACCACATTTATTCAGCTCTAGCCCCCTCTTTCATCCTTCATTCCTTTACAGTCTTTAGCTTTCGCTCCTCCCTCTCCACATGGCTCTTCACACCTCCATGTTCACTTGTCACCAACGCCCACACCACCCCCATCCCCGTCCCCACAGCCATCACTTTCAGCTTCTAAAATGAACTCGCCTAAATCCACGTCTGAGTAAGAGGAAGAGGAAAAGTAGTGTTTACTCCACGGCAGATAACATTTTTCTCCTGAGTTCAAATCATCAAAATTCAAGCTGCTTCATTCAGAAATAATGTCTTTCCTCTCACGCACAATTACTCCCCCCTCCTTCTTCCTTCCCTTTCTTCCTTTTCCCATTCGTCTTCACCCTGCTGTGCTTTTTCCGTCAGTGCAACACACACTTGCACACAATGAATTGACAGAGATTGAGTGATTAAATTGAATGGAGAGTAGTGGAGAGTGTTATAGCCCCCACGTGAGGAGTGTGTGTCTTGTTTGTACACACTCATACCTGTGTGTGTGTGTGTGTGTGTGTGTGTGTGTGTGTGTGGTGTGGTGTGTGTGTGTGTGGCTGGCCTTGCTCTGGCACCTTGCCAAAACACACTCAGGGATGCCCTGCATCGAAGTGACCGGTTAGATAAAGCCCCCCCGCTCCCTTGGCCAGCCGGCCCTCTCCGCCCCCCCATCGCCTCCTGCAGAGAGCCAAACGTATAGATCAGCGTTGTAACTATGTGCTTTCCAAGTCTGCCTCCCAGCTCTGGCTCCTGATTGGTCCATGCAGGAGGTGGTTGGTGTAATGTATACACAGGAGGTGGCCGCTGCTCTCTCACGGGGAGGAGGTGGAGTCCACTTGCTGAGGTGAGCCTTGCGGAAAGGTAACAGCACGCGGGGTGATTATGCACAGTGCTGACTGTACATATTTGGGTGCTCAATAATGCTCTTGTTCAACCGAGCGTGCTCCTGATATTTGGAGCGTCACCTCCCTGTGTGTGTGTGTGTGTGTGTGTGTGTGTGTGTGTTGTGTGTGTGTGTGTGTGTGTGTGTGTGTGTCACCTCCTCCTCTGTTGGTGGAGAAGAGGAGCGTTTTAAATGAGAAAATTCAAATGGTAAAAAAAAAAAAAAGAGAGAGGAAAGAAAAGAGCTCTGCAGGGGGGAGAGGAGGCAGAAATGAGGTGCTTCCTGCTGCATGCGGCGCCGGCAGCTCTTGTTTTTGCCTGCGTGTGCATGCAGGTGATTAGTGATGTCACATCTGCAAATACCTGCAAACAGGAGGATGGAGAGGATGGAGGGGCGTAGATGGAAGAGGAGAAGATAATGAAGTGACTCTTGGTTGGGCAAAATGTTCTGGAGGGCCGAATTAAAAGGCCACCGATTGTGTGTGTGTGTGGTGGGTGTGTGTGTGGGTGTGTGTGTGTTTGTGTTTCTTGATGATCCAGCGGTACTCTGCCCCCCATGTCCTTGGACCTGGTCGTCATGACGACGGTCACCTGGGGAAGACGGTGTGAGCTTCCCGTTCCTGTGACATCACACACGCACGTGTCTTAAAGATGAACACTTTCTCTCGTTCTAAAATTGAACGTAGATGAGTATGGATAAGATCATTCCAATAATAATGAATGAATGAATGAATGATAATTAATGAATTAGTCGCTGGCTGGGAGTGACCAGTTTTAGATCCACAGAAGATGGAAGGAAGTCATCTGAGAATAGACGATGCAACTAACCATTATTTTCATAATCAATTAATCTGACAATTACGCTCGCCTTAATTGATCTGTGAAAGGTCATAACACAGTGAAAAATGTCCTTTTCCTACAAGACTAAGGAAAGCAACAAAATCTTCACATTTGAGAAGCTGGAACCAGAGACTACATGGTGCCGATTTTCTCTCTTAGTTGATTGCACACAGTTACTGGACTGAGAGTTTTGTCCAACCTGGCCCTGCTCTTCAGAGTCTCATTCATGTTGCCCACAGACGATGTGAGGTGACGGACAGGTGGAACACTTCCAAGGCCTGGATGGACATTGAATCATAAGTAGAAATGATGAATCTGTTTCTTTGATTTAAAAAAACAAAAACAAACGGATACTTTAACAGGATGACTGTAGTTGAAGAACATCTGGTTGGGACAGTCCATAGCTGTATCTGATAAACCTGTATTTATTGAACATGCGTCACGATGACAGCCCTGCAGGTGGTGAAGGTCTCTTCTTGCTCAACTCAAAGTCCTAAAAATAGGAAGTTTCTCACCACATTAGTTATTGTATGGCCATATCACCCAGCCCTGACTACAACGTGACATGTTTAATTTGAGACTAAAGGTTTTATGACTGGAGATAATATGGATTATCGGACGACAAACAGAACGCATTTATAATCGTTTTACTGCTGGAGCTCAGACTCTTTAACCCTTGTGTTGTCTTCCCATCAAAACGTGAAAAAAAACCTCTGTTTTGGTTGCTATTTCCAGCAGTTTTGTCACTTTTTTAAAGTTGTGGGTGCTCTTTTTGATGTTTTTGGTGCTTTTTTTGTATGTTTTTTTTATATTTTTAATGTAACGCTTATGTTGTTGGCCAATTTTTGTGACAAAAAAACAAAAATAAACTGAAAACGGTTCAAATTTGACCCAAGGACAACATGAGGGTTGAAGAGAAATTTCTAGATACCTGTCGTCTCCAGGTGCTAATCACGTTGAGGTTTACTGCAGCATATTCATTTCATTTCACGTTTTGTTGTGTCATCACAACAAATTGCAGCCTTTCGGGGATCTTCGCACGACCTGTGTGGACATAAGATCACTAATGCAGAGCCTTATAACTATATCTTCATAATCAGTTTTGTCATTTTTTGTGAACAATGTGTTAACATTCTCTGATTCCAGCTTGTCTAATGTTAATATTTTTCTAGTTTCTTTACTCCTCTGTGACAGTGAACTGAATATTTTTGAGTTCTGGACAAAACAAGTCATTTGAGGACATCATCTTGGGCTTTGGGGAACCCTGGTTGACATTTTTTCACCATTTTCTGACATTGTATAGACCAAACAACAAATCGATTAATCAAGAACGTAATTAACAGATGAATCCACTATGAAAATGTTTGTTAGTTAGTCCTAGTCCAGGACTCCAAAGTTAAGATGTAACTGATCCAGGTTAACGGTGGTGTTGATTGAGCTGCAAATATAAGAGAATTAATGTGATAAAAAGCAGCAAAATTGACTTCTATTTGAATAAAAATGTTGCCAAATGTCACTTTGAAACCAAGAAAATGACCTTGAAGTTGCTGATTGTGCATCCTCCTACCCGGCTGACCTCCTATCCATCTCGCCCGCTAAAGCAACAAAACTAGCTTTGTAGAGCTTTCACATTTAGTCAGTCGGGAGATTTCTCGAGACCAATTCTTTTGTCCCAGTGTATTGTCTGCATACTCCCCCCCCCCCGTGCTACATTGTTAAGTGCCGACTGTAGCTCCTCTGATCAAAGAGGCTGAGCCTTGTCTTTGGGGGTGTTACGAGGACACACAAGGAGGTCTCTAAGACTTATAGTTTCAGACATCAAAAGGTAAAGAGCGGTGGATGTCCTCCTTCACTTTCACTTGACTGTGATCCAAGCAGAGGAGTTTCATTGATATAATCTCGCCTCTTCGGTGGATCTGCTTGGATACTCCTCGCTTTTTCTGCAACACAAACCTTTCTTTCACACACTCCTTTGCTGCAGCTGACAATTACTTTCATTATCAGTTCATCAACAGGCAGTTAGTCTGATTGTTTTCTCAATAGTTGATTTATTGTTTGGCATGTTAATTAGCAGAAAAATGCAAATCTTGATATTCTCATACCCAAATCAATCTCCAAATCTAACAGTCCAAAACACAGATACTCACACACAAAGTTGCAATTTCTCAATTTGTTTGGCACAGCGGTGCTGTGAGCTAAATCCCAACATTCCCACAATGATGATGTTAAGCTGGTGATTTTAGCAGGTGTAATGTTTACCATGTTCCCCGTGTTAATTTTGCCTTTTAGCA
Source organism: Etheostoma spectabile (assembly GCF_008692095.1). Classification (NCBI taxonomy): domain Eukaryota; kingdom Metazoa; phylum Chordata; class Actinopteri; order Perciformes; family Percidae; genus Etheostoma; species Etheostoma spectabile. Next base: position 19,968,499 of record NC_045755.1, read on the forward strand.
TGCTACCATTCGCTAATAAACAGGAAACAAAATTACATCCGAGGCTGAATGTCATTAGTTTTGCAGGTAATTGAATATTTAAACACCTTGCGCTTGAGGAAAAGTTAACACAACTCATCATGACGGCGACATGAAGGGTTGTACAAAATGCCACGGCAATCCTTTTGATAGTTGCTGAAATATTCTCTGGAGCAGCTCTTCTTCTGGTAGGATTTTATGTAAAGAAGTCTCATAATCTTGTCAGCAGTGAAGTTAACATGTTCACTCTTTGATGTTTGGACTGAAATCCCCGCGGAAAGTGTGAATGGGATTTGCAAGAAAAGCAAAGAAAAGCCGGCTACGCGGAGCTGGTTTGTTTTATTCCACGAGATGAAATGCATCACAAGTACATCACTTTTGAGATTATTAGGTCTTTATTTGTTATAGATTGACTTTTGAGAAAGAGGCCCACAACAGTCATTAGATATCTGGAAATTTGATGTGATAAGTTAAATATATTGCAGCTGTCTTGTCAAACAGGCAGGCGAGGAAGTTGTACCAACAAAAGGCAAGGCAAGGCAGCTTTATCTGTAGAGCACATTTCAGCAACAGGGCATTCAAAGCGCTTTACACGAAATCAGTTAAACAGATAAAACACAAGTACAAACAGTTAAAAATCATAAGCATTAAAAACTAATAAAACACATGAATAGACAGTTAAAAACAAAATAAGAACGTAATAATAACGTGTGTAAAAAGAGGCCTGCTTTCTGTAACGGGTATAATAATGGTTGCAAAACTCACTTTCAACCTGTTATTTTGGGCATTTTTTCACAGATGCCAACTGGACATTTAAAACCGCTAATGACAAATGTTTTCATAAACAGATGACCCACAGTGTACACAATAGAGGACGACTAAATAGAAATAGAAATAGAAACAGACAGGTAAATAAATGGACAATGTGAGGCCGTAGATTTCCACGGAGACCAGTCTATCAGAAGCTCTTTTTTTGGTGATGCTGAGCGTTACTGCGCAGCCTCCAACTGAGCTTGAAGACGTAGATGTGACGTGAGCAACCTGTCTGAAAGCTGTAAGTCTTCTGGTAGCTGTGCAAGAGAAATCTCAATCAGATGGCGTCACCAAACTGTTGGTTTGAAACTAAATACCAAACACTAATACTGAAACACCTCTCCCTTTTCATTAGGACTGAACCCAAAATGCTGGCAAGCTGCAGAAGTTGTGTTCTTCTTCGAGACCAGATCCCTCTGTGCAAAGACCCCCCCCCCCACCACCACCTCTCTCTCTGTCTTTAGTAGCTGCAGCAATGTGTATGAGCCTCCACTGAGCTAAAACGGCAGTTGCTGGGAGCAATTTTTAGAGAGCCTATGTGCCTCTTAACAGACATAAAATGCAATTAAAATGTCTGTGCAACATGAACAAGGCCCTTACGTGACAACAAGATCAGAACTCAGACATTGTTTGAATTCACCTACCCTGGTCCCCGTCTCAATCCTGCCGGTAGCTGGTAGCTTGTAGCTGCTAGTTCCTAGCTGTTAGTGGCGGTGGTGTGGCTATGTCCTCCAGGGGACAGGTCATGTCACGCCTTGCTGTTTATTCCCCTCCCCAGAAACAGCCAGGCTCTGGGATATTCATCTCGACAACTATTCACGGAGTGGCGGTGGTCTGGCTATGTCCTCCAGAGGACAGGTTATGGCTTTGCGATGAAAACTTGAAGTTTATTCCTCTCAAAAATAGGTAATTGAGCACTGTAGTGGTTATGACTATGTCATTGTATAGTGATTGCGTTAGAGAAGGTAGCTGTAGTCTCACGCTGAAGTCCCGTTGCAGCAGGATAAGGGGGGAATAAACTTCAAGACGTGACATGACCTGTCTCCTGGAGGACTACTCCGTGGATTGTTGTCGGGATGATGATAACAGATAGAAGCCTGGTTGAACACACTAGCTAGGAGCTAGCAGCTAGAAGCTAGCAGCCAGGAGCTAGCAGCCAGGAGCTAGCAGCCAGGAGCTAGCAGCTAGGAGCTAGGATCTAGGAGCTAGGATCTAGCAGCTAGGAGCTAGGATCGAGCAGCTAGGAGCTAGGATCTAGCAGCTACCAGCTACAAGCTACCAGCTACTGGCAGGATCAAGACAGGGACCAGGGTCGGTGAATTTAACCAACGTCTGAGTTATGCATAATTTTAAACCTTGATATAATTTAAATGGGTGAGTTATGAAAAGATTCACAGTCCCTCATGCAGAGAAAATTAGCTTTAGATCACAAAACCGTTTTGGGGCTGTAAACCTTGTTTTACAGGCTGTAAATATGTTTAATTCTGCTGTAAAGTTGGGCATTTTAACACGGGGATCTATGTGAATCCCTTTTGCGTCCAGCCTCGAGATGTCCCTCGATGAAATGCAGTTTATGGCATATGGCTATTCCTTTTAAAGCATAAAGCATCAGCAGGTGTTGCCATGGATACCTACAGCCCCAACAGAGGCTCAACACCAATTTACAAGAGTGAATAAACCTTGTGACTGCTGGGACGCCTCAAACCATATTTAGGATGTCCCGTTTGGCCCACGAGCCAATCACAAACGCGTGTTTACCCCGCCCAGGGAGAAATGTGTTGCAGCGTTCAGGGACCCAGAGCAGACATTCATTTATTTGAAAGTGTTGCACATAATCACAGCTTGTGAGAGCAGCATGAAATGGCAGCCATTTTAAATTAGTAAGCTAACATTGCAAAAAGAAATGCCTGAATCAGTATAAACAAACACACACATACAGGTATATATTTATATGTATGTATATATGTATACAGTATGTATATATATGTGTATATATACAGTATATGTACAGTATGTGTGTTTATATATATATGTGTGTGTGTGTGTATGTATACATATGTGTGTGTATACGTGTGTGTGTATATACATGTATATGTACTTTTTAAATGTGTGTGTGTGTGTGTGTGTAGCGAGAGAGAGTTTTTCTATAGAAATCTATGAAGTGTGTGGATGCGGCAGATCTGAGCTCTTGTCTTCACCTTCCTCATCGCATGGTTCGCACACAGTGTGTGGTTGCCAAGACAACAGGTAGTGGAGTGGATAGGGTCTCCTCAGGGAGTGTGTGTGTGTGTGTGTGTGGTGTGTGTGTGTGTGTGTGTGTGTGTGTGTGTGTGTGTGTGTGTGTGTGTGTGTGTGTGTGTGTGTGTGTGTGGTGTGTGTGTGTGTGTGTGTGTGTGTGTGAGAGGTGGGGTTATCATTGTGTATTCTGTCCCTGCTCTCTCCCTCCTGCTGCAGATTGATCAGCTCTGAAACAGCATGACCAGTGAAGCGTTCAGACAGGCATTACCATGCTGACTGTAGGACTGTGTGTGTGTGTGTGTGTGTGTGTGTGTGTGTGTGTGTGTGTGTGTGTGTGTGTGTGTGTGTGTAGACGGTGTTGATGTGGGTGGGTATTTTATTGCGGTCAGAGGATGCCTTCCAAGGTGACTCCTCAGAGAAAGCTGGGCCGTCTTTATCAGTAATTATGAGAATTATAGGTAGGAGCAGCATGAGGCGCGGTGCTGAATTATTAGCTGATTGATTTGATCAGTCGATCAACAAAAAGTTAAACATTTATTCAACATAATTTATAAAGCGAACATAATACACTTTCAGTGTGTCCAGCTTCTCTAATATGAGAAGAATCTCTCTTTTTATGTCACTGTTAACTGAATATCTTTTAGATTTTGGACAAAACAAGCAATTTGAAGACGTCACTTTGAGCTTTATGAAGCCGTAATGGACATTTTTCAGTATGTTTTGATATATTTAATAGGCTTAGAGCCATGTCACAGGCATGGCTCTATAGGAAGCCATGTCTGTCCCTCTGTCGGTCCACCATTTTTATTATCTAGACTGAAATATCTCAACAACTATTGGATGGATTCCCTTGATGTTTTGTACCAACATTTATCTTCCCCAGATGGAGAATCTCTCCAACTTTGGTGATCCTCGGACTTTTCCCCTGAGTGTCATCATTGGGTTTTAATTTGTCCAATACTTTGGTTTATGACCAAATACCTGCAGGACTAATGACATTCCCATCAGCCACAGCTGCACTTTGTCTCTTTGTTAATGCTTATTTTGGGCTTATTAGCAAATGTTAGCATGCTCAATAAGGATGGTTCATCAACAGAAAATGTTGACTCGGCAGAGTTTTTATCGTGATTATCGTGATGCACTTCAATAAAATGGGAAGCACCACTTTTATTAAAAAGAAAGTTGGAAAGGACGTCCAAGATATAGTAGCTGCTGTCATCTGACATCTGCTGCGTGAACAACATACAGCGTTATAACGGACCAGGCTGATGTGTAGAGTGTAGAGGTGTGTGTGTGTGAGTTAGTTAGTATGTGTTTGTGTGTGTGTGTGTCTGTGTGTGTTATTCTGCAGCAGCCTTGTGTCACTCACATGTGATTTAGTGAAGGTAAACACGGTGGACATGGTGTGTGATGTCTCTGCGCTCTGGCGAGACACTTCTCAGATTAGAGGCTGCAGATTTGTCAACATGTGCCCCCCCCCCCCCCCCCCCCATGTTAGCACATGGGACCAAACTAAAAAAATCTTAAGTGCACGCCACATAAATGGTTGCTGTCATTTTAGGTAGTTCTGATCACGCTGATTTTGTTCAAGTGTTCATTCTTTTAATCAGTTTGGTTTCTATTAGTTATTTGATGCTATAAAAACGGGGTGAAATGTCATGATTGACAGCTGGGATTGCCTCGCCATTGGTCAGCTCCACCGTGCCCTTATCCGGGATGTTGTTGCTTCATTTTTGTACAGTGGGAGGAAGTGGAGACGTGTCGTCCATCTTTGTAGACCGTCTATGGTTTGAACCACATTAAACTTTTTTGATGCAGATTTAAACAGATTCACATCTTAAAGCCTAAGACACTTTTTTCCACCTAAACACAAACAGCTCTCTTTGCACTGCCTCATTTGAATGAACCCCCCCCCGTGCAGCATGCGAAATACCACACAGACGGGCAAAGCTAATGTCAAGGTTGGAAAAATAGTGGTGCTTGTGTTGGTCGCTGCGCTGCCATCAAAGTAGGGCCCATTGTCATGTTTTTTTTTACTGCAAAATAACAACAAGATGAATGATCTCTACAAAAGCAATAAGAGATGATCGGCCATCTTTGTGGAGCTAAAATGAAAGATACATTTTCACATTTCTTTGCTGCCACGGATATATAAATTGTCAAAGGTGTCTAATATACCACGATGTGTGTGTGTGTGTGTTTGTGTGTGTGTGTGTGTGTAGATGTGCGGGCCCAGTTGGTGGAGCAGCAGCGCTGTCTGGAGCAGCAGACAGAGATGCGGGTCCAGCTGCTTCAGGACCTGCAGGACTTCTTCAGGAAGAAGTCCGAGATCGAAACAGAATATTCCAGAAACCTGGAGAAGCTCGCGGAGAGGTTCATGGCCAAAACACGGAGCACGAAGGACCATCAGCAATACAAGTAGGACTGTGGAAACACATTTTTACCGAGAAATCAATGCATTTATTTCTTTGGTGTTTGTTGTGATTTATGTACAAATTTGGTTGCAATTGTAATTTGAAGAAATTTGAATTGTTTGTATTTTTTCTCTCTCTCTCTCTTCCAGAAAAGACCAGAACCTGCTCTCTCCAGTGAACTGCTGGTACTTGCTGTTAAACCAGGTGGGCTGCTTGCTCGAGACCTTTTTATAACAAGAAATATGTAAACATCAGAGTAGGGCTATGCAATGAATCGCGATTACTATCTTGGCCCAGCTCTAGTAAAGGCAAACAGTAAAACAGCTAGTAAGACCGCTAAGTTTAGGAAATTACATAATTTTACTGTAACAATTAAGACCAGAAAAAGACAACACTTGTGTCGTATCAAGATATCCAAAATGTAAGATCTTATCTAATCTAATGTCTAGCCTCATGTATCGATGTTGATATAATATCCATATATTGCCCAGTCCTCATCGGGTCTATATATTTGTGTTCTTAAAGATGTGCATCTTCAGTAGGAACCAATGGGCTCGTGCTGATTTTTGATCGGCTCCTTACGATCACAAAAACAATGTAATTGGGAAAATGATTTTTTTTGCACATTGCAGTTTGCAGTTAAACTCTTATTTTGGCTTGTGTTCTGAAAGGGAATTCAAAAACGTAAATACGAGAAAAATAATACGAGAAAAGTATTAAGGTAAATTTCACAGTTCTAGGTTTTTAACTGTTTTTTACAGAAGCCACTGAGTGATTGTGTTAAATGTTCATGATTTTGACATTGAGCAACTGTGGAAGAAAAAAATGGATTCCCCACTTTGTCTCTCTCTTGCTTTTCCAGGTGAGGCGGGAGAGCAAGGACCACGCCACCCTCAGTGACCTCTACTTGAACAACGTCATCAGCCGCCTCACACACATCAGCGAGGACTCGGCCCGCCTGCTGAAGAGGGTGAGCTCATGTATCTTCTTCCCAGCGGTGGAATTTAATGAAGTACATTCAGGAACAGCAGCATGTCACCGCCAGTCGGACTCACTGCTAGTTTGGGGAGTGTCCTTTTCTTTAGTCTGTGGCCCAACAGGTAAATTAGCTGACCAAGCTACCGTTAACGTTGGCTTACTGTCGCTGGTTAGATTACTCTTTAGGGATTGAAATAAGGAGACAGTTGAGTCTGTGCCTAAAAGTACTGAATGCAGTATCCAGCCCTAGTAAAGGCGAATAATAAAACAGCTAGTAAGTCTGGTGAGTTCAGAAAAGGACATCACTTACTCGAATGCAGCCTTTAAAACCAGAGAAAGACAACACTTGTGTCTTATCACGATATAGATAATATTGATATATTGCCCAGCCCTTATTGGATCTATATAGAGCTACCGCCCCTCCACCGAGAGACCTTGGGTTCCAGAAGTAAATTTCCCATTAATATCTCCCATTGACATCTGTAAAAATCTGCATACAAGGAGTTTTAGACCATGCCTTAGGCTAACCAGCTACCACCTGAATCATAAAACATACAACATGTCATTTAGAGTGAAAAAAACGAACAGAAAATCCCAAAAAAGTCAAAGGTTCAAGACTGTGTACATATTTTCATTATCGCATGAAGGAACTTCTTATCCTATAAACCACCACGCACCACTGAATGAAGGAAGCTAAAATTTGTTTAGCTAACAGCGAATTCGGCTAACCGCTAGCTGAGACAACATATAATAATTTTAAAAGAACCTCGAAATAAAACTTGAAAATAACCTGTAAAATGGCAGTTATAGCCTGCTTTCCCTGTGTTTAGTTTGAGTTAACATTTTTTTAGACTGAATCAATCTGTCCGCTAGCGGTTAGCCGAATTAGCTGTTAGCTAAACTAACGTTAGCTTTCCGGTGGAGGCTAAAACAGGATTCTCATCTTGCACATGCTCACAGATCGGGTACCGACAGCTCCCCCTCCTCACCAACCCTGAGTTCCACCAATCAGAGGCATCACTGTGGGATTGGGGGATTGTTTAGGATTGTGGGTAATGAAGTACTTATTGCAAAGAAAAGACATTTATCTCAAAACAAGGTTGGTGCCCCATGAACCTTTAGCATCTATATGAGCATATACAATTGCTTATAGTCCTGTGCTAGCTGGTTTTAAGTCTACCATTGACAGTTACCATTTTATGGCTTACACCCTAACTGACAATGGAGAAATTGCTTTGTATTTTTACTTCTGTAAGCCGCTGTGGTTGTGACTGTTGAGCTCTATATTTGTGTTCTTAAAGATTTACATCTTCAGTGGGAACAAGTGGCTTTAGAGCTAAGAGCCACAGACGGCAATCAATACTTTTATGACCACTGGGCGGGTTTTATGCCCTGATTGGGCCACTTTCTGTCTGGCAACACCCCAGCTCTTATTCTCCGGGTAGAGACGCCAAGGCACATCATGGGACCTCCGTAATAAACCGTAATTAAGGTGATGTTTTATCACCAATACAAACCAAACGTTTTACTGTAAATCTATATAAATGTTCCAGTAGAAGTCCTCGTATATCCCTCCTGTGTCGGGCTTTAAATCCGTCGCAGTCACCAGTAATGGATTGTGAAGTCAAGCCTGTACTGTGTGCAAAAAGGGGGGAAAGAAAATGTAACAAATCCTGCATATTTTTCTTTACATGTATACTTAATATAGAACAATTTGGTCATTCATTCATGTGTAATTGCAAAGTTTTGGGACATCGGCATGGGGATTCATCACAGAACAGAATTGAATATGGGTTTTCAGTTGGACATGGGTTGTCAGGGGTGGTATTAGCAGCAAATGAACATGTGAGAGTACACATATTTTCTGCTGAAATGTAACAAGCATGAAGAAACATCCAAGTGGTACCTGAGTATTGTACTTGAGTGCTACTGTGCTACTTTGCCCTTCTGGGAGTTATCCTTGTGTGCAGACCTTCAGGCTTGTTATTTTCCATTCGGCTTCTTTAAATACGAGAGTTGATTCTAATGAAAAGTAAAGCCAGTGTTCCCCTGAGGCCCTTCGGGCCGCCTCAGAGTTTAACATATTAAACACGCACACACATGCACGCCCGAAAACCGCCTCCAACTTTAGCTCTGCGCGTTCATTATTAATCTGTCTTCCGGCTCGTCTTTTATTCATGCTAACTAAAGTGCAGCGGCTGCCAGCAGCTATGAGCACAAAGACCTCCATCCCATCGCCGTGTCCTCTCAGAAACTCCACCAGGAGGAGACACACGGATGGCCGAGTGGCCATGACAACGCTGACAGTCCCCGTGGCCATGGCGACAGGCTCAGCTGATCATTTCCTCAGCGGGCGCTATGGGAACCGGATCAATCCATCCTGGGATTCCACTGTCATTTAGCATAATGTAATATTAATGCGGCGCCGCGCCGCCACATAACTCCTTTTTCCCAAAACTGGTGGAGCTGTTTAATGCATGAGACTGAAACTCAGTTTGAGTGCAGGCACCGGAGCGTTATCAATTCATTTGTTTGTGTGTGTTCACATGCATTTATTCATCTGGCGCTGTCCGCCCCGACCGGTTGGAGTTGGAGTTGGAATTCAGATGAAGTGCTCAGATCCTTCACTTAAAGAAGCTGTAATCATTATTTTTATCATAACAACGCATCAATGCCACATAGTCACAACGTCAACTGTTGGATTCCAGCCTTTGTTGCATGTCATTTCCCTCCTCTCTCCCCCCCCCCCCCCCCCCCCCCCCCGTTTCCATTCTTCACTGTTGAAACAAATACCTGAAACGTAAAAAGAAGCCCCAACTACACACAGCTTTTATGAAACAAAATGTTCAATAAAGGTGAAAATGCCAAAGAAATTATCTTTTTTTTAAAGCACACAAACATCATCAAAATGTATAAAATAAAAATACTTTTTATGCAGTGAAACATCTCCTATCTCCTAATATCCTAATCCTAATTTGATCTTTGCATCTGTGCTTCAGCATCGATGCAGTGATCGACCATCATCTGTTATCGCCTGCTGAAGGAACTTGTTAATTTTTTGTTTGCTGCTTTTTTTTTGTTTTTGCCTTTTGTGTGTCGCCTGCTGTGTTCAGACTTGTCTACATTCAGGAAGTGTCTTTTTTTTTTAAGTAGAAATGGAAACAATGAAGTAAAGTGTAAGTTCCCTTTAAAAATGTAGCTTGCTGACAGAGTGTGTGAATGCATGTACTTACTTAATACTTTGTGCTGATATTATTTTTCTCTCTCTGTCAGAGTAAGGAGATCATTTTTCAGCTTCAGGAAGACCTGATGAAGCTTCTGAACGAGCTTTACACTGTAAGTGGACGTCAGCAGGTCTTTGAAATGGCTTCAAAATGTCTTGAAATGATTTTTACATTTAAACGATTTCTTTATATTTGGTCTTTAAAAAAGTCTTAGAACCTAACAAATGCTCTGACATGTGCAGACACGCTGTAAGACAAAGCTTCAAATAAAAGGTTAAATTTCCTTGAAGTAGTTTTTGCTTGTACCGAATGAATTAGAAACTGCAACAACACAGAAACTGGGCCAAGGAAAGGCACAGAGGCATGTTTTGAAAGCTTAAGACGCATCTGTTTTAAACGCAGAATTGTCCTTGCATTCAGAGATGTTCTTTCATTCTGGGCTGTCATGAACTTCTGCTTTTCTGACATATTTTCCAGGTCTGAAAGGAGCCTCAAAGTGACACAATTTACTGATTATTTGTTGTCAAATTTCGAGTTTTATTATAAGTCCCAGTTCTGGCCTTCAGAGATTTTTGTCTAAACACAGAAAAATCCGATTAGAGACCTGATAATCTTAAGAAACAAAACCATTTGGCTGTAACGTTTTCCAATGTCTGTGGTCTATTAGATTCAGAGGCTGTGTCATTATGGGCTGTTGTTACCTAGGTAATGAAGACCTATCACATGTACCACGTGGAGACGATTAGTGCGGAAACCAAGCTGCGGGAGGCGGAGCGACAGGAGGGCCGCGTGAAGGGCGTGTCGGGGACGGGCGGAGGTGTGGAGCCGGTGTTCGGCCTGCGGATAGAGGAGCGCCACCAGAGACGCAACGCCGCCCGCAAGATGGAGAAGATGAAAGAGAAGGTACGGCCTGCATCTCAGTTTTGAAACCATGTTTCCCTCACATTTATCTCTGTACTTCCCACTGTTTCCTCTCAGCATCTGAGGCAATGTCATACACTAAAAACCACCATCCTAACTTTACCCAATACTTATAGACATCAATGGATTACTAACTGGGCCTATTAGGCATTTACCTTGCACAGCAGCTGGATTCCTGCCACATTACGACATCATGTGAGAATCGGCGCGTTACATATCAGACAAAAATCCATATTGTCTGGCTTCAATTGAATGCGTATGTGTCGACCAATCAGCACCCGGTGAGGAGATACTGACAGCTACGGGCGTGGTTTAGCTGGAAAATGTCACTCGCAGAGACACATAACGACCACAAAGACGTGCAAAATGACTACAAAGAAAAATAAAATGACTACAAAGAGACTCAAAGCAACAAGAAAGAGAGACAAAAAAAAGCTTCAAAAAGGGGCAAAACCACTACAAAGACACAAAACAAAGACAAAGAGACAAAAAATGTCTACAAAGAAGCACAAATCAACCACAAAGACACATAAAACATCCACAACGAAAAACACAAACCAACCACAAAGACAGAACAAACACAAAGAGACACATAATGGCCTAAGGATTTTTTTAATAGTGGGTCAGAGACGTCGATAGGCCTGGGCATCCCCGGCTACAGCTTTAAATGTTTTATAAATACCCCTGGATCTCTTGCTCTCACCTTTATTTTTATTTATGTATTTATTTAATTTTTTTTACAGCAAGTATAATAGAATAAAAAAGCCCCAGAATGTGCAAATTAAGTAAATCACATCAAAACAAATACTACCTGACACACAGGGATTTTCACCATCAATGTGATTTAATAGAATTCCTAATTGGATAATTAAACGTGTTTATTACTGAAAGACTTACTCTAATATGATTCATGATACAGGTTAAAAGGGGAAATTCTTTCTGATGAATGATAAGAGTTGTGTAATGGACTCTGCTTTCTTCCTCAGAGGAAGGCAAAGTACTCTGAGAACAAACTGAAGACTCTGAAAGCCAGGAATGAGTATCTGTTGACTCTGGAGGCCACCAACGCCTCCGTGTTTAAATACTACATCCACGACCTGCCCGACATCATAGACGTGAGTGTACCTTTCTATTTCTCGTCATCACTAGAGGGGTCGGTAAGAATGTTTGTGAGTGACGGCTGAAAGTCCTGAATTCTGCAGTCACATCTGCAGGAAATGGACGTGATGTCGCATTAGGGAGAGTAGCCGAGCTCAGGCAAGTTTAACATGATGAATATGGATCCCAGGGATAGTTATGACGCTAATTAAGTTGAAAAAGCATATTTAGGCAGTGCAAAAACTAGCAGCAACCGTCTAATACTGACAAGAGCGATGCTACTCAACCATCTAATGAGCAAAGATCAGCTTGTTGGGACCGTGAAAAGTTGGTTTTAGAAATCACAAAGAGATTTGTGTCTAGTCAGGGGATTTAATTTATTGTCCTATACAAATATATTTTATGATACTTCAATTTGACCATCACCATTCTAAAAGATATTAGAGAAATGGAAAAATATATATTTAATCACAATTAGGGCTGAGTACCGAATTCAACACTTTTTAGGCACCTACCAAATTTTCTCTAAAGAATCGAGTATCTAAAAATGCCTCGTCATTCAATACCAAATTTCAATTCCTAAGAAGTAAATCTCATCAGCGTGAGTGAGCCAATGAGCATGCAGAATGCTGATTGGCTGTCTAACGTTGTAGAGGCACGCAGGCAAAACTCTAAGTTACACACAGAGAGGGGGCTCACGTAGTAGAAGCCGATAAATAAATAAAGGATTTGTGCCATGATGTGCAATGTTATGATTCTTTTTTTTTTTTTTAAATGGATTTTATCAAATTGGCATCAAAAACAGTATTGTTCAGGAACTGGTATCAAAGTCACGGGATTTGTATCTGTACCGGTATCAAAGTTTTTTGAACGATACCCAGTCCTAATCTGAATCTAGAATGTGGTTTCTGTCTTTGGGGGGACGCTTTCCTCAACTGAAGACATCGATATGCAATGTTTCCTCCATCCTTGTGTCTCAGTGCTGTGACCTAGGGTACCACTCCAGTCTGAGCCGGGCTCTGAGGACCTACCTATCAGCCGAACTGAGCCTTGAAGCCTCCAGGAGGGCGGGTCTGGAGGTCCTAGAGGGGGCCGTGGAGGGACTGGACCCCGCCCGCGACAGGCAGCGTCTGCTGGGCCTCTACCCGACGGCCTTCTGCCCTCCGCAGCGCTTCAGCTTCCAGGCTCACATGGGCGACGCAGTCAGTATAACGCACCACGCGGAGGCTTTTTGCAGCTCAAGAATCCAACATTTATTCTCATTTTGAGGAAACTGTGTGTCTTCTTATCATAAAATTAATTAAATATATTTATCAAGGAATAACTAGCGTTATAACTCTCCTTTGTAAAGAATAAAACCTTCTTGAATAATTTCTGTGCCGTGTGTTAGGCCTGCAGTCCATGATCTAAACAAATTATACTATGCAATTGGACTCATAGCAATAAGGAAATATTAGGGATTTTAGCCCTAATCGCCATATTTTCATAAGCAATGTGACTTTGAAGAGACATTGCTGTGAGTTGGGCCTATACAGAAGAAAGCAGCATACATATTTGAATGAGGTGATAGCTTTTGTTCCTCAGGAAGTAAATATATGACTCCATAGTCTCAGAGAATACGTTTTTTTGTCAAACATTTTCAACTTTAATCTTGGAAAATCTGAGTTTTTTTTCTCAGAATATTATGCTGTTTCCTCCTGGCTACATAATAATTTTTGTTTCTTTTAAAGAGGTCCTAATGTGCCGTCGTACAGAAGGGTTCAGCAAGTCTAGTAGTGGGAATCCTGGGACATAAAATACACTAGAATTGCACTGCACTACCAGGTCCACATGAGCACATATCTGGGTTTGCTTTCCTCTGGACAGTGATTTATTTGCCATTGCTCCACTTCCTGTCAGGTGACCCAGATCGCCTCCCAGCCGCAGCTCCAGGCCGAGCTCTCCCTCCGCCTCACGCAGCTGCAGACCCGCCTGGCGTCTCTGAAGATTGAGAACGAAGAGGTCAGACACACAAGCACACAAACCAAAATAATGCTCAGAGTTTCCACGTTTCCTACAATAAGTATCTGGGACATAAAGAAACCATGCCTGAGATAATTGGCGTTGTTTGTTAAACCTGAACAGCGATTGTCCAATCAGAGCTTAGCAACTTTAACTAGCCACAGTTTTCTTCTCCAAAAACCAAAATACAAGTGCTCTAACGTTGGCTGTCTGGCTAACTGCCGGCATCAGTAGACTAACCCGGTGTTACTTTCAGTAGCATTTAATCCTACTGTACATTAGGGCTGCACGATATAAGGAAAATATGCAATATCGTTGTCGAATTTGCAATAACCGTATTACTTGCTATAAATAAATAGATATTAAAGTCTCCTCAGTTCTGCATTTCTGCTGCTTTCAGTGTTCTGCTAAGATACAACAAATTGCTTGTTGAATTTAAAACAAATGAAAGGAAATCAGTTCCAAAAAAGATTTATTAAACAAATTGAACATTGAACTGAACATAAAAGGCACCACTAAAAAAAAGACTGACATTGTAAAGTGCAGTTTTTTACTCATATTTCCTGTCGGCTAACATAAAGAATACCGGAGTGTCTTTCGCGATGTCGCAGCCTTTTGCAAAATGTCTTTTTATCAAGATGATGATTAAAAAACAATATATCGTGCAGCCCTGCGCTACATTATTTTCTGTCTTTTATGTTAGAGGAACCTCTTTAATGAACTATAAACCATCTTTGTTGGACCTGATTTTGGTGCGTTTCACTTAATTTAAACATTGTGTTCATGTTAGCTGATTTCTGTTTGGGGGGGAAAGTCCTCACCAATCAGTCATCTTCTGATTTTTTTAAATAAATATATTGAGTTTTGAGTTTTCAAAGATAGCATAACAGATACACACATAACGTTAAACAAGTACAAAACAAATCAAAGAGAAAATACAAACAAATGTAAAAAAAAAAAAATAATAATAAATTGTGACCTGGAATTCATATGGATGCTATAATATTGTATAATATTACCTTACTATCATACCTTACAATTTAAGTATTAAGCAAACACCTTGGTGACTATCAAAAATCTAATAAATTGGCCCCTATGTTTTGAAGAAGATTTGAAGGCAGCTTTTCCATGGCCAAACAGTGGGAGGGAAACAAATAAAAAATCTATTTGAATAGCTAAATCGCTATATCTACGATGCTAACAGTCTGGAACCAGGCCTGCGTTTCATGAAAAATCCCCAAACTCATTTTGGGTTTATCCCCCTCGAGTCCTTTAATGTCCGCAACAACTTTCCTCGCAATTTGTCCGATAGTTGTTGAGAATTTTATAACATTGACTATCCTACAGTGGCCAAAAATAAATCCCTGATTACAAATTAAAATGTGTATCTGACAGTTCCAAAAAAGAAGTTATGGTAATTTATGCCTCTTTAATGGGGTGATAATGTAGCAGATGTATGAATTTGTGCCATGTGAGAGCGACTTGGTGCCGCAGTCTGCGGCGTGATCACTGTTGTTTTCGTTGTGTGAGCAGAAGGCAGCTGGTAACTCACCCTGAAGGGCATGAAAATGCTGAAGGAGTCTGGATTAATGAGCTGCATCTGCACGTCTCAGCAGCTTGTACACACAAACACGCCCTGATCATCACGTACAAATAAAAACACTTTTACACCTATTATCATCGCTTTAAATGCAAACACACTTTGCGCAAGTTTACATAAACAGAGCTGTTGTGCTTGAACTCACACACACTGCATCATTAAAACGTTTTTTGCAAAAATAAAACCACCCTGAAACAATTCATAATTCATATCTCGTGATCCATGAAGCCCGGTGCAGTCGTGGCATTTATTTAGGTGTTCAGTCGTCCTTCCATACAGGAACAGTAGAGCACAAATGTTGACTTCAGGGTTTTAAAGTGCAGCAGTTACAAGGTAACGGAGCCTTTTATACGTTGTCGTGTGTCTTTAGAAATAAACAACGGACAAACAGAGTCTTTAAACGCTCCAGATGTAAAGTTATTCGCTGTCAAAATGGCGCCAAAATGAATATCCAGTGATGGCTTATTAGCATCAAAATGGCTCCATAGGAGGTACGCTTTGCGGAGGCTGGCTTAACCCCTTGATAGCTACTGGCCTGCCGGCACATTCGCATGCCGCCTCAACGTGATTGGCTCCGGTGATGGTAGGAACATACAGGCTACTCTCCATTCTCTGTCCCCCTCCAGGTGAAGAAGACCTGGGGTGCGACTCTGACCACACTGCAGGACATGACCGTGCAGGAAGACTTCGACGTCTCCCAGAGCTTCACCCACAGCCCGTCCTCTGAGTCGGTCAAGTCCAGCGTGTCGGACGGCTACTTGAACAAACCAAGTCTGGCCAAGAAACGGGCCAACCAGCAGGAGACAGAGCTCTTCTACTTCACCGTGAGAGAACAGCAGAGCGTAATGTTCACACTCAAAGAGTAACAGGACGGCAGGATGAAAAGCAGTGGTTTGCTGACGTCTGTGGTTTAAACTTTCAAGCCTGTTTCACCTCTGATGACAGAGGTCAGTGTAGCACCCGTAACCCCCCCTCCCCCCCAGCAGTGATGGACTGCATTTATAGAGCCACTAGAGGTCGGCAAAAACAAGATCCACAGGAGGTGTTGAGTCCAATAAAAATGGTCATTTTCTGCTTAATGCTTAGAGATAGTGCAGGTCTTTTGAAGTCTGGTTGTATGAGCTACTTCTCCATGGTCCGTGTATTGGCTACAGTAGATGGAGATCGGCACGCCCCCGGTTTGGAGAACCAGACAGGAGTACCGACACAGAAGCTACGAAATGTCCTGCTCTGGACGGCGGCAGCAGCCAAACACATTTTAGACACCTAAAAACATCCATATCAGTTTAAGTGAAGGCTGTATTTAGAATATTTTCAGCGCTTTGCCTTGCTGTCAGACGGCCCTTTACGACGGGGAACTGAAGCCACCAGACTCCTTTGACAATAACATTAATTTGACCTTGTAGAACACAGGAGTTGCTGCTCTGCCTTTATGGGAGGTTTGTTGGTTTTGTTTGTTCCTAATCCTTTAAACACCAACACACAACTACACAAACGAACTGATGGAGGCAGCGGTACAGCTGCAACTCCCGTGTTCTGCATGAAAAAATGACTGTTTTTGTCAAAGGAGTCTGGGGGCTTTGACGAGAGCAGAGATAACGGATCCAGTTCCCCGTCGTAAACGGCCGTCTGACAGCAAGGTGAAGCGGTTAAAAGTGGTGACTAAAATACATTAAATCAAAAATCATTTTGGATTGCAAAAGACACACGGACATCCTCCCGTGTGATTGGCTACTCAGCAGATGTTGAATTTGTGTGTATTTCATACTGTTTATTTTCATTTGAAGTCATATTAAAAAGCCAATTCATTTTCTTAAATATTTGATAACATTTTATCAAGCCTGCTGACTCCAACTTAAGCTTTGACCGGCTGCCACTGGATGGTAGGATAAACTTAATTCGTGTTATATTTCTCAATCCTCAGAAATTCCGCGAGTATCTGGAGGGAAGTAATCTAATTTCCAAACTGCAGGCCAAACATGACATACTGAAGAAAGCTTTAGCAGAGGGTAAGACGTACCTCTCACTTATTGCTCTCTTTTTATTTTGTGACACAGACAATAATCAGCATTTTATTGCCTTCAAATCTTTCCCTGTCTTTGTTTTTTTCTTACAGGATATAAATCTGAACTGCTGACCACCAGGTATAATTTCATGTTGCTGTGCATATCTAACTTCATGTTTATTAGTAATAATAATGATAATAATAAGTGTTGGAAGCTACTCCTCTCTCTTTCTCCTCTTTCTGCTCTTTACAGCCGTGGGCGGAAGAACTCCCATAGCAAGCACCAGGTAGAGTCTCACTTACATCTGGTTTCAGGTTGTTTCTCTGTCTTTGTGCCAATAGCTGAGAGTCAAGGCCGTAAAATATTGTCCGTAATTTTGCGGATGGGGGGACATGTCCTCGTCACTTTTATAGTTAAGTTAGAATTAAATAAAGGCAACTGACTGATCATCTGATAGGTGGAAGTTGTACCTGCAGTCTGAGAAGAGGCCTGCAGACACTACTGTGTTGTACTGTTTAAAATACTGCAAATTCCTAATTTACACAGGATTATAACAAATCTTGGTTTAACCCGTTCATTTTAAAACTAGAGAAGCGAGCGCAAGACCGCCAGACAGGAGTTAAAGCTATAGTGCATATTTTCTGCAGTAGTAATGACAACAAAACTTTTGGCGCGTCCACATGATACAAGCCATCCCCCCCCAGCCCCTCCTCCACGCAGTTGCTAGTAGCCAAGGAGGACACTGAGGAACAAAAAAACATGACTAACTCTTCAGAAGAGGTCATTATCTTCTATTTGTTTGACATTCAATACGCAAATATAAAATTAACACAAAGGGCCCTACCTTGCACCCAGCGTAATTGACTTTGGACACCGACGCGTGTATCGTTCCTATTCTGCACCCGACGCACAGCGGACGTTTCTCTCCACAGACTCACGTCGGTAAATCAGGGAATGAACATGCGCCCCCGGGGGCTGTTCAGCAAATAGAAGAGGCGTGTTCTGGTGCAAGCGTTCCTTGGTGCTATTTTGGAGTTTCAGAAAACAATCCGCCACAGACCAGGAAAGACCTAGTCTAAAGTCGGTGGCGCGTTATTCCGATGCTGTTTTAAATGCGCATGCTTGCCGTAATGTAGAGTGTGTACACTTTGCTTCTCTCATCTCACGGACCAAGCAGTTCCCTTTTTTTGCAAACCATACATAAATACAAGGGAATTGCACCGAACCCCCCCCCCCACCACTGAGCAGTCACAGCCCACTCACTCTGACCTCTCTCCATTAGTGCATGTAAGGAACCTGAGCGCGTGTGTGTGTGTGTGTGTGTGTGTATTTCCATCCTGTGTGTAATGTGTAATAACAAGAGAGTAAATTGTAATTTCCCCATTGGGGATAAATAAAGAAAAATCCCCACTAAACTTCAAAAGAGAAATACTCACTAAAACACCAGTTGCTGAAAAATAGTCCATAGCATCTGTTTTACTGAGACTTTTTAAAACGTTTTACATTCACTGTAGGAACCAACAAGTTTTGGGAAGTCTTAAAGCATAGAGAGGACTGACTAATATCTTGTTTTTTGTCTTTTTGTGTAACTATTAACATTATTTGTTTTCATTGATTATTATTATTATTATTATAACTCGTCGTCTATAACAAATGATTGTCTGAATCTAATGCTAAGGCTGACTCTGTGACAAGAAGCAGTACCAGGAGTCCATAAGACAGAATCAGAATGAATAAAGTGTCACCAATAACCAACCAGGACTGTGTTTATAGGATTCAACCAAAGCCATACCCTTGCTTGTGGAGAGCTGCATCCGCTACATCAACCTGCATGGTGAGTTTCACTGCGATCTGGCTTAGCGGTTATTGATGAGAAAGGTCGTTGATTTAGTTTCCTTTGACATTACAAAAGGCGTAGGCAGTGATGTTAGTTTCCTACTGTCATACTTTGAGCTAAAGCTGCACAATACGAGGAGTATAGCGTGTTGTGATTATTTTGACTGATTTTACGATTGCGATATGATTCACCATTTTGGAGGTAATGATCATTTTTGTAAAGGTATGCTCATTTTTGTTGCAAAATATTATAATTAAAAGGATTATGGTGAGATTTTTGCGAGGATCTGTACCAAACAAAGATTTTTTTTTAGTCTATAGGATAGGATTTCTAGGCCGGGACGTCCCTGCGGCGCCACAATACTTAATTCAGAATGATTTGACACATATTGTGTCTTTAATAAACATTGTGCCCCGCCTGCGATGTGGATATTGCAGTAGTCCATATTGCAATTTCCATACATTTGCAATTAATTGTGCAGTCCTACTTTGAACATTATTGTCATGAAACAGGTATTTAATCGCATTTTATGTGGTTATTAAAACGGTAGACTAGCCAGACCCTCCCCTGCAGCGCTGTGGAGGAAGGTCTGGCAATGGGAGACTAGCTTCATGCTAACACTACAGACTGACCGAAACACAAACACCCGTCTGTTCCCGACAGGTCTGCAGCATCAGGGCATATTCCGGGTGTCGGGATCACAGGTGGAGGTCAATGACATCAAGAACTCCTTCGAGAGAGGTGAGGGGGTTTAACCTGCAGGACCCCGGATCGACAGCTTCAGGGGGGCACAGATGTGTTTGACTCGTTTCGTCTTGTCGTCCAGGTAACGACCCACTGATTGACGAGGAGAGCAACCACGACATCAACTCTGTGGCTGGCGTGCTGAAGCTCTACTTCAGGGGTTTGGAGAACCCTCTGTTTCCCAAGGAGAGGTTCAATGACCTCATCTCCTGCGTCCGTGAGTACCGCCGTCTGTTTTCTTTCAATGTGCAACAAATAGATTACACGTTTTTAGATCCGGTGTAAGAAATCATAGAAAAAGACAATCAAGTTTTTTACTTTTTCCAACGTGGAACGGACTGTTGTTCTCCTCCATGGTCTCCATGGCACTCTGCTGGTAGCATCTGCTCATCACTTTACTCTGGACTCGACGCCGTTGTTGTGTGTCGCGTTGAAAGTAACATTAAGCATTTTTTACGGATTCAAACCCGGGCCGCTGTAGGACTCAGCCTACGTGGGGTGAACGCTCTTACCGGGCGAGCTAGAGGCTGCCCCGTAACGTTGAGCATTTTGTTGAGTTTCCTCTTTAATGAAATGCTCAAAGATAATTCAAGTTGGGTTTTTATTGTGAAATGTAAAACGGAAAGAGCCAAAAAAGGCGTCTTGGTTTACACTGGCTCGGACTACATACCGTCTGAGTTTTACTTTAATTAAATAAAGTTACATTCATAACCCTCGGCAACACAAGTGGCGCAAAAGACACTTTGAAATCAGATTTGAGTCCAAATGGGGTTTGGATCGGATTTGCAAAAAAAAAATCCAATTTTTATGTGTTTCTTGCTGTTCCGGCTTTGTAAAAATCAATCCTGGATCTACCAAAAAACAGATTTGGTTTGGCAGTCTAAACTACATCTGATAGATGTCTGTATAGCCATGAGTACACTGCAAACTGGACCTGCTAGTAGCTAATTTGGCATATTTTCAATTGCGCCAATTTGCCTGGCAAAGACCAATCGCGTGGCCAATATATTGAACTATTTCAGCTTATAGTTTATATATCAGGATCAGTGGGTCTATCTTCAGCCCACATACTCACTTTCCTCTCCATTTCTTTGCTTTGTTTTTCTTTAGTGTGTCTATGTCTTTGTGGAACTCATCCCCCTTACTCAGCAGAGATACTATGGAGCCGGCTGATGTTTTTTCATGATGTGTCGTCATGTTTTAGACTCGTCTCGATGACTCTTCTGCTGTGTGTTTCTTGCCACAGGAATCGAGAACATGTACGAGAGGGCGCAGTGCATCCGTAAGATCCTGCTGGGTGTCCCGAGGGCGACACTGGTGGTGATGCGTTACCTGTTCGCCTTTCTCAACCAGTGAGTATCCACTCACACAAAAACCAGACCTTTACGGTTAATGGTAATTTCTTTCCATTTTCCCAGAATTGTTCCCCTCATCGCACATGGGTTTAAAGCTGAGGATGAGGGGAAGAGGCTACAAACCTCTCTCGAAGTGAAGGGCGATAGAAGGGCACACTTGTAGAGATGATGGAACAGCAGCTCTGCAGCCTCTCAAATAAATATAGAATAAGAGAGCAGCAAGGGATGGAGAGCCGAGTGTGAAGTGTGCAGGTGTGATGTACCAGCTTGTACATATTGGTGCGCTCGTTAACAGCACTGTGAAATGCATTCAGCTTCAGCGTTATTAAACCATCCGTATTAAACTTCCAGTTCCTGTGAACGCTGGAGGCAACATTACAGGAAACAGTCATAGACTGAATGGGAAAGAGAGTTATCACATACAGTATGTGTATGTTGTGTGTGTGATGTCTGTAATCTACTGGGATCTTGAATTTCCCCTTGGGAATCAATAAAGTGTATATCTATCTAACGTGATTGCAGTAGACATACAATAAAAGAAATTAAATAAAAAATATAAATCCAGTTTTGGAAATCTATGAACTGATTTTGAATCTGTAGAACTTGAATTGCGATTCAAATATGATTCGATTTCATTATGCACACCCCTAAAACTTACTTAATTTAAAAAAAATGTTTATTTTAATAAAAATCGTTCCCATTGCCAGATTGGAAGTCTATATTAGAAAATGGGGAACGTATGTGAACTTTCTAGTGGGAAAGCTTTGTGCTGGGGAGAGATGTGTATGACGGGCTCATGGTGTTGTCATTTATACACATGTTTATTTGGTTTATGGTGTGTTGGGATGTTGTAGTTGCTGTGTCATCTTTTCTTGATTTTTGTCTGGGTGGGGGGTGATGACAGAAGGCGGGTCGGTGTTTGTGTTGCTTTACATGTTTTGTGTGTTGTTGTAAGAATAAAAATGAAAACAAGAGAAGAAAATCGTTCCCAAACGTCTCTGCGCTCTCGTACCATTTTGCCCCCCCCCCCCCCCGCCCCCCCTTCAGCCTCTCCCAGTACAGCGACGAGAACATGATGGATGCTGGGAACCTGGCCATCGTATTCGGCCCCACCCTCCTGCCCACGCCGGACACGCTGGACCAGGTGGCCTGTCAGGCG
This sequence comes from Etheostoma spectabile, assembly GCF_008692095.1. Taxonomy (NCBI): domain Eukaryota; kingdom Metazoa; phylum Chordata; class Actinopteri; order Perciformes; family Percidae; genus Etheostoma; species Etheostoma spectabile. The sequence continues at coordinate 19,990,905 of NC_045755.1, forward strand.
CACGTCAATGAGGTCATCAAGACGGTGATCCTGAACCACGACAACATCTTCCCAGACACCAAGGAGCTGCCCGGCCCCGTTTATGAGAAGTGTATGACTGGAGACCAGTACTGGTGAGTTCAGTTCATTTCATGAGCTGCTAATCATATTCATCTAATTATAATATCCTAATGTGATTACGTAACAAACGGCATTTTAATCATTGGGAAATGACGGTAGGATATGGTCGGTAATAGATACTCAGCAGGACGATAGAGAAAGACAAAAACCTCCACAAGGGGGCACCGGAGAGTCTTTAGCTGAGTCATAGCTCAGTCCAACCTAAAACACACGGACAAGAAACACACATGAGATCATTCAGTGTGACTTACCGGGGTATATTATTATCTCTAATGTCCATCGAGAATAAACGCCCAAAAATCCACTTAGAAATCTTAGAAAAAGACGGTTCAGAACTTGCCTGAAAATCCTCACGTTTTTAAGTTTGCTTCATTTTTAGAGTATTCCAGTGAGAGTTATCTAACCAACCATGAGTTCACTGCAAACAGGAGCCGCTAATAGCTAATTCGGGATACTTTAACTGCCTGTAATGGATCCATCGCATGGCCAGTGTATTGATATCACTCAAATATCGGGAACAATTGATTGTGCTAAAATGTAAACTAACATAGGCCAAAAAAAGTGGTAGCCTACAACAATAGTCACTGTAAACAGTGTAGTATACAGGCCTTCCTTTATCAGGGTGCATAGTATCCTGATACATTAAATAACTGGCCTTAAAAAATAAAAATGTGCCTGCCTCTATGGGAATTTAACATAGGGGGGTGTATACTTATGCCCCCTGTATTTTAAGAAAGAACTTTTATTTATTTATAATACACTATTCATGCACAAAGAAAATGGTTGTCCTTAAAAGATTGGATTTTCCTACATTGTTTTAAATTAAGTTTTAAGATGTTTTTTTATTCCTCTTTTTAATCAACTTTAGCATTAGTGTGTAAACTTTCTCAAGCCACTGTATTGACATTTAAGAAGCTGGACTCAGCTTTTCTTACATAATCAGATCATTTTTCACAAAAATGACTCAAAGCAATTAATCGATTGTCAAACAGTCGCCCATCTAATCGATTAATCTTTGCAGCCCTGTTACAGTAGCTGTGTCGTTGCGTAAACGTCTTCAGACTCTTCATCAGCAGCAGCCTCGTCTCCTTCTGTGCTTCTTCTTCCCTTTTGTTCCCATGTTGAATGGCCGGCGTGTCTATCTGAGCTTCTCTTCCTCTTCCTGCAGCGAGAGTCCGTTCAGCGAGCCGGGGGCGTTGGAGGAGGCCGAGCCCGACGGCGGCACCGAGACCCAGACCAGCGACGAGGGTACGCGTGACCCCTGACCCTCCACACAGTCCGCCCACACTCCCAATCGCTCTGTGTCCTGGTGGAGAGGGTTGCTACGGCAACAGCACCATGGAACATCTCCCCCCCCCCCCCCCACACACACACACACACTACACACACCCCACTCTCGCTCTTTTCTCCACCCCCCACCCGTCCCTTCCTCCTCTCTCTCTCTCTCTCTCTCTCTCTCTCTCTCTCTCTCTCTCCCTTTATCTGAATTGATAGAAAGACTTAAACCCCGAGTGTGCTTCAATGCTCTTTTGTGATTGGTCGAGCTGCGGAAGGAACAAAGCCACACAGACAGCTGATTGACAAGTTCAGGTTCACCTCTATTTCCACGTCTGGCTCTTATCTTCATTCTCCCCCCCCCCCCCCCCCCCCCCCGTTTTCTCCCTGTGGCAGAGGGTGAGGGTGTGGAGGCGGTGGCGCGGTTTGACTACGTGGGCCGGTCGGGCCGCGAGCTGTCCTTCAAAAGGGAGCGCCCTGCAGCTCTTCCAGCGAGCGTCACATGACTGGTGGGAGGGGCGGCACAACGGCAACCACGGCCTGGTGCCTCACCAGTACATCGTGGTGAAGGACAGGCGAGTGCACACACACACACACACACACACACACACACACACACACACACTTATCATTTTCATTTTTTCATTAATTTAGGAAATTATAAATAGTAGATTTTAGTTGCCGGTATGGCTGCAACTAACTCAAATGTTCATTGTGGATCAATCTGTCGTCTATTTTCTTTAGTAATTGATTAATTGTTTGGTCTATGAAATGTCAGAAAATGGTGATAAATGTGGATCAGTGTTTCCCAAAGTCCAAGATGACGTCCTCAAATGTCGTATTTTGTCCAAAACACAAAGATATTCAGTCTACCGTCACAGAGGAGAGAAGAAACTACAACAATATTCACATTTAACAAGCTGGAATCAGAGAATTTCTTCCGTTATTTGCTTTTATTTTTATTTTTCAGAAAAAATTGATCAAACCGATTGATCGAGTAGCAAATTAGTTGGCGATTGGTTTAATATTTGACAATGAATCGATTAAACTTTGCAGCTCTAGTTGCCGGTTATAAAAAAACTAATAAGGTTTTGTTTTTAAGACGATAACACTCGGAAAATGTGTATTTTGACCACATAAAGGACCCCATACAAGTTATTATTTTTAATATATTTATTTAATATTATAAAGCAAAATGCTAAAACATCCGTGCTTAAGCTCTTGTTGACATAAGTGGCTCAGTGCGTTCACTGCCAAGCTGCAGCGATGGATTGAGGTGGATTTGTTGCACACCTTGTTGATTAGCAGACTTATTGGACCGGGGGAGTCAATAAGCGGGCGCTATCGATTGCCTAACTGAAGATTGGTGCGCCGGTTGTGCTCTCCTGTCTCTGGAGCCATTTTGTCCTGATTGAGCGTCTCTTGGTGTCTTCAGGGCCGACGTCATGTCCGACAGCCTCAGTCAGAAAGCAGACAGCGACGGAGGAAGCAGCAGCACCGACGACAAAAGGTCCAGGAGCGAACTAAGCTCCCCGACCGACGTCAGACCGCTAGAGACCTACAACAGGTCCGTCATGTAAGACACCTTCCGTTATCACATGAGCGCTCAGAGGATTGGTTTCAGCCGCGGTGAATGTTAAACCCCATTTCCAGCTCTTTCTCTCACCTCTAAAAATACCTGTGACTTTCATCACGCTGTTATCACTCCTGTTTCTCCTGTGAACTGCTCACTTCTTTTAATCTCATTCCCAATTATGCACGTGATCTATGGAAGAGTAATGGCTACGCCACAGTGGAGGAAGAAGTATTCATACTTTATATATTTTCTCCGCATTAAAATGCTTAAAATCGACTAGACCTGTTTTATGCCGTATATTTAGTTGAGTTGTGTGCTCATCCTCAATGTTTCCACCAATGTTCAAACCTAGAGAATTTTGCCATTTTATTCAAGGTGACGCGTTACATTTGGTCGCCTGTCGATGGCGTCATATCCCCGGTTGACTTGTTACACAGTTTTAAGCCACATTTTTACCATACATTTGTAGAACCGGGTGAAGGATTTTAGTCTGGATCAGAGAAACGAGTGGAGCAGACGTGAGCTGCAGCTCGGCTGGAAGCCCGTCATCCGCTGACCAGCAGAATAAAGCTCAGATCGGCCCAAAATATCAAGCCTGACCCGGCCCGAGGCCCCTGCACGTTGTGTCCGGGCCTGACCCGACAAATTAACTGTAATTATGAGCCAGAGTCCAATTTAAACCCAAAGTTTTTTTAAGACTTGGGCTGTTAAAACTGACAATCTCAACTCCAGTTCCGAGTTGTTTGAACTACAGAAATTTAGAATTATTTTATTGAATATTGCAACAAGGACGAAGCATTTAGGCCTAAACTGCGCAAACGGATCCGAGTGAAGAGACGTGAAATTAAATACCTCAACCCATAGCTCCCTTAGCTCCCTTAGCTGAAGATTGTGGGTATCGGATCAAGGCAGCAACATGATCAAAGCCCTGGAACCACATAGGAGACTTTCTTGTCCCACCTAATAAAGTAATGGTATCGGCCCACAGGCTCGGGCAGAGAATCTAAACTCTAAACGCACAACAGCGTCATTTCTGTTTTTTAGAAAATTCTATATTTTTTTTCATTTGAAGAGTTATCTCAGGACACTTCAGAGATGGAGTAGGTCTAGCCCACACTCTATAATTTACAGAGACCCATCAATTACTTCCTTTTCATCAGTAGAAACCTCGGACAGACCCGGGCTCTTGGTGGGCGGCCATCCGGGTCACAGAGGCCCTGATACAGACATACAGATATACAGATATGGAGAAATATAATCCATAATAATTATAGCAGTTGGTGTGATGAACCGTAGCGATTAGAGAGCGTCAGAGAAACACAGATGTTGGGTTTTTTTGGGAGAGGGGGAGACGTCTGCGGATAAAAAAAGCTCCCGAACAATGAAAGCTGAAGGAATCCTACCCAGGAGAAACTGACTGCAGCAAAGACTACAACTCCCAACATCCCATGCTACTTTATCACGTTACCAAACTGCGTCTTTTGTTGTTTTGGTTGAGAGATCCACATCATTTACATTTAGTTTAGTAAAAGTTTGGACATGCAGATGTGCATTCTCTACGTCTTCCTCTGCTCTCTTCTCTCTCGCTCTCGCTCCCTCTCTCTCTCTCTCTCTTTTCTCTCTCGCTCCCCTCTCTCTGCTCTTTGTCTCTTCCCCCTCTTCGCTCTTCCCTCTCCTCTCTCTCTCTCATCTGGTCTCCTCCCTCTTTTCCCTTCGCTTCCTGTCTCCCTCTGCCTTCCTCTGTTTTCTCCGTTCTCTCTCTCTGCTCGGCTCTCTCTCTTCTCCCTTCTTCCCCTCCCCTCGCTTCTCCCCTCTCTCCTCTCTCTTTTTTGCTGCTCTCTCTCTTCTCTCTTTCCCTTCTCCTCTCTTCCCTCTCTCCCTCCCCTCTCTCTCTCTCTCTGCCTCTCCCCTGTCTTTTCCCTCTCCTCTCTCTTGCTTCCCTCTCTTCTCCTCTCTTCTTCTGTCTCCTCTCTCTCTCCTCTTCTCTCTCTCCCTCTCTCTCTCTTCTCTCCCTTCTCTCTCTTTCTCTCTCTCGCTCCCCTCCCTCTCCTCGTCTCTCTCTCTCGCCCCCTCCTCCCTTCTCTCTCCCCCCTTCTCCCCCTTCCCCCCTTCCCCCTTTTTCCCTTCCCTTCCTCTCCCCCTTGTCCCCCTTCTCCTGTTCTCTCCTCTCTGCCCTCCTCTCCTCCTTTGTCCTCTCCTCTTTTTCCTTCTCTCTCTCCTCCTCTCTTCTCTTTCTCTCTCTCTCTCTCTCTCTCTCTCTCTCTTCTCTCTCTCTCTCTCTCTCTCTACAAAGTTAAAACTTTAAAAAAAAACCCCCCCTCCCAACCCCCCTCCTTTTAAATCAAAAATGGCTACTTTTAACTAGCTACTTTTTTCCTTCCTGTCGACAGTCCCGGGAAGCGAACCGACGGTTTTTTTCCCGCCCCCCCCCGGGCGCCCCAAAACCCACTGCCCGGCAAGGGGGGGGTGATGGAGCGGAGCCCCCCCCGGTGAGGGCCCCTTCCCCCCCAGGGAGCGCTGTGGGCGGGGGTCAGGGTTGACCCCGCCCCTCGACCCCCGGGCGCGCCGGCGCTCTGCCCCGCCGTGCCAGACGGTGGAGCCGCACGATTCGCTGCCGGCCGGCCAGAGGACACGCCCATCCGGCGCTCAGCGCGGGCAGCATGGCTTCAGTGACCCCCATCGCTCCAGACGCGGACCCGACACCTGGCCAGGGTACACCCACACCACACAAACACACCACACAACACGACCACAGACACACAGAAACACACACACAGACACACACACACACACACACACACACACACACATACATAAATACAGTTCTTAATTTAAAATAGATGCTTAATTAAGGCTGCATCAATCACGGGTTATGGATTCAAATTGAATTATGGGGAATGGGTCCCTTAAAGTGGCAGACGCATCGACGATGATCAGTGGGTCTGCAGCTGTAACACGTTTTCAGAGTCCAAGCAATCCAAATCCCAAAACCATTCAATTTAAAATCAGATTAAGTCTGAGAATAAAAATACAAATACAAATTTGATCACAAAAACAAAATTAAGAAGCAAATCTTTGGCAGTTTTGCTTCTTCTGTTCATGAAATCCTTCTGTTTGAAGCGGTTGTATCATATCAAGTATTTTTTTATGACAACGTGATGTTGGGATGAACCTGCGGCTCCTCTCGGCTTTACAGCTCATGTTTTCATCGTTCCGGCTTAACGCTCAGCGTCGCCTCGTAGCGTCTTCAGAGAAACAACGCTGTAAAAACCCGCTGCCCTGAGCAAACACACCCCGGTAAACCTAAATGTGAGAATCATTTTTTTTCCACTGCCCAACAAGTGCCCAAAAAAAACACGCTTGCAGGTTTAAAGATGAGAAGGGCTGCAACTAACAGTTATATCCATAGCTGATTAATCTGTTGATTATTTTCTCTAATAATAGATCAGTTGTTTGGTCTATAAAATGTCGGAAATTGGTGAAGAATTTCAGTCAGTGCTTCCAAAAGCCCAAAATTAATAAGGTTGGTCTTCGTTTGATTTTAACAAGTCTTATTCGGAGTCTTCCTTTCGATTTTAGGTTTTAATCAACTCTCGAGTTCCATTCTTTAAGCGGTGGAGTAGAAACGGGTCCCACGCTTATTTTAAAGATAAGAGGAGCATTTTGTTTTTTATTCAGCGGTGAGTTACAGTTTTACCGGGTTTTTCAACGTAAAATAAAGCCACACAGTTTGGGCTGCAACTCCTCAAGCACCCTGGGAGTACAGGTCGCTATGGAAAACTTAGTTAGTTACTTGTGTTGAATTTGGAACTGATTTTCCCGACTAAATCTTCCGAACTGTTCCGCTAAAGAAACGACTCGACGTTGAGATCATGATCGTTGAAACGATTCCAGGTTGGAACCGGTCCTCGATGCCCCATCCTGAAGACGACGTCCTTAATTATCTTGCTTTCTAGAAAATAATCACATTTAAAAAGCTGAGAATTCTTACCTTTTTTTTTATAAAATTGATCAAAACCGATTACCGGTAATCGGTTAGAAAACATAGTAGACAACTAACCGATCGATCTGTGCAGCTCTGGCGTGAAGTGTTCCCTTGTTGCCCTCTTGGTGGACTCCTTGTCTTTGCTCCCCCTGCAGGACATCGAGGAGACGGTGACCGTGGCCCTGGGGGAGCTGCGGCAGCTGGAGCGGCAGGGCTGCGGCCGGCTCCCGACGTGGTGCTGGACACACTGGAGCAGGTGAAGAACGGCCCCCCCACCGCCTGCTCCTCCGAGTCTCCCAGCCCCCACAGCACCCCCAGCACCCCGGGAACCCCCGGGACACCCGGGACGCCTGGCACCCCGAGCCCCCTCAGCCCTCTGAGCCCCATGAGCCCACTCCCCGGACCTCCGCCCGGACCTCCCAGACCGGCCAACCCTTCCCCCGACACCCTGGGCTCCTTCAAACCTGTGGCAGCCGCTCGCATGGGGGCCCCGCTGCGGCCCCCCGCCCTTCGGCCCAAACCTACGGTGCCGCCCAAGAGCAGCACCCCGCCTCTGCCCCCGCCACTGGACAAGTCCTGCACCATGTGAGCCAAAACAGGCCGACGAACGGCCAAATCAGGCCTACCCGGGCCAAAAATGGGCTAGAAGAGGAGATCAGGGTACTGCTTAATGTTAATAATCAACATGAGGGTAGAAATGGTAGGACAGAGAAAAAGGGTTTAAATGTAGTAATAAACTATAATATATGACATGAACTATGATATGATATGCCATGATATTTATGTGTTGTCAGGTTGGTGTGTACTCTCTTGGTGTGTAGGAGTTTACTTTCTCCGTGTATTGAAGCATTTATCAAAGGTTAGCTACAAAGTGCTGGTGAAGAGACACGGGAACGAAGCATAGGCAGAGTGTCCTGTCCTGTATATGAGGCGTGGGGAGTGTAGTGCAGCTCCAGTAAGATGTAGTTTCAGTGACGTGAAATTGTAGTCACCCACAAAAGGCTGCTGTTTTCTTAAAAAAAAAAAAAAAAAAAAACCCCGATCGGCTGCTGTATCTGTGACGAGAGACTAAAGGAAGAGGACCCGGCAGAGTGAAGGGGGACAATGGTTCAACAACGTCCGTCTGACTTATAATTTTATTTTTTTATTTCCCACTCGGTTCAGCTGCTAAGCTCACTCAACACCTCAAACCACGAAACGCCTCTTGAGGTCGCCAGTGACACCAAACTCACGTTTATTCTCACTCGTCCAGCTTTTAATGAATGTTTCCAGTATTAAACGACTGTTCAGCCATCTATTGAATGTTCAGCGAGTTGCTGCGGCGACTCGTTAAACCTTTTAACAGCCTTCTTGTGTTTTTGGAAGGGGGGGGGGGGGGTGCCCAGGCGCCCAGGCCACAGCTTCAGACAGGGGGTGACGGTTGAGCGGTGGAGGGAGCTTGGACAGAACTTTTTCTGGGATGGGGGTGGGTGTATGATTTTGTTCTGTGTGTGTGTGTGTGTGTGTGTGTGTGTGTGTGTGTGTGTGTGTGTGTGTGTGTGTGTGTGTGGTGTGTGTGTGTGTGTGTGTGTGTGTGTGTGTGTGTGTGTGTGTGTGTGTGTGTGTGTGTGTGTGTGTGTGGTGTGTGTTTTGCTGCCTGCCCTTGTTCTGCTCCCTTGTAAGTGCAGAAGCACTAGAATAGTGATAGATGATAGATAATTCATGCCTGCCTTGAGTACCAGAACACGCAAGTGCAAGTTGGGAAAACGAGTACAAAAAGCATGCCACTTTGTGTGTGTGTGTGTGTGTGTGTGTGTGGTGTGTGTGTGTGTGTGTGTGTGTGTGTGTGTGTGTGGTGTGTGTGTGTGTGTGGTGTGTGTGTGTGTGTGTGTGGGGTGTGTGTGTGTGTGTGTGTGTGTGTCAGACAGACTAATGGTTTACCTGGTTGTGAAGTCACTAGTTAACCTTAAATTCACAATAAGCTAACAGGGTGGGGCTTTGTGTGTAAACGCCCAAAAATAAAACACTTGAACAGCACACTGAATGTGGGTTAGTCCAACCGGCTGGTAACTGATGTGTGTGTGTGTGTGTGTGTGGTGATTTAACATGACGTGCTGAGACACATCTGTGTATATGTGTGTGTATGTGAAAGTGCCTTTTTTTTTTTTAATCCTTGTCTTTTTTGGGGAGTTGTGAATCCACTCACGCATGTCCTGAACGAAGAGCAGCAGCACTCTGAATGAAATAATCATAAAGTGTTTAGTAGATTACTGAATTATGAATTCTAGCATTAACCCATTGTGACATTGCACTTTGATGTATAGGATTGTGTACTTGGCATGTAGCATCATAACATGTTGGTGCATTTTAACTCAAAGGGAGGTTTCTTTGAATGTGTTTCATAATAACGGAAATGGTTTTTGTCTGTTAGTGTTGCTGTATTTGAACAACTGAGCTTCCTAAAGATTAGCTCATATAGCCAAATGGATTGTATCAACGTGTTGTATTTATATTATAAATAAACCTGAATAAATTAGCATTCAAGTCATTAAATTGATTGAAACTTTTCTTTAGATGAAATGTGGCTAAATGTTTGGTCGGAACCCTAATTATTCTGTAAATCGGTGGTTTCTTAAACTTTTTCTGTCGCGCCCCCCTGAGAAAGTTGATTAAAATTGTAAAATGTTACAAACGGCAATGGGCTTCTGAATGAGCTTTTCTTACTTCTGGAAAAGAACCCGGATGTTCTGGTTTCACATCAGCTCTGTAGAGTTATGGTTCCCTGTTGATACTCTTAGCCCGGCATCTACAGTGCTGGGATGAAGCCCGACATCATGTCCCTCCCCTTCCACTGCTGTATCCCTGCTATCTACTTAGCAAGGGCAGGGCTCCGATTGTTTTAAAGAAATAAAAACGTGTTTTTTTTCCAGTCAAAGTGGGGTTTTTTTCTCTCTTCTATCCTAGAATAGATACACACTGGAAATCCAGTGTTCTTGCAATAGCACAAATTGAATTTGCTCAGCGAGTTACTCCGGCATCGAGTAACGCTGCTCATTAACTCTGCCCTTTTAGCCGAGCTGCACCAATCACATCGGTGTATCTGATGTGGGCGGGGCCAGAAACGAGCTCAACAGATGATGACAGTCTAATCCACCAGTTAGCTCCGCTGGTAGCTAAGCGTACGGGGCTCTGGATACGTCGCCCCGTGTGTTGATGTGATTGGTCGTAGCGTTATCCAATTGCGTGCAGTGAGATTTTCAAATGCACGCTTGGTGCCGCCCCTCCTAGATGGGCGACTTTCATCCCTCCATGCCTGATCCTTAATCTTTTAAGGTGTGTTTTGATACTTTGACAGTATTTATGTAGCACCTCAACCTGCTTTATAATAAAAATAAAGACACAGAAATCTCACTTTTTATAATATGGGAGTAATGGGACCTTTAAATGTTGTAATAGCCCAGTCTCCTGCAGCACCTTAAATGCAACATAACATGTAGGACTGCAACTAAAACAAATGTGCATTACTGATGCATCAGTCAATCGATTCTTCAACCAGATGTTTAATTATCTCCAAGCTTTATTTAAATGGTATCAAGCCCAGTAAATAAACTATTAAATTGTAAAGTGAACATGTTAAAACAGTAATTGATGCAAAATAATTAAAATTCTTAATATGTTTTAAATAAACAAAAGATTTTAAGCACCTCCAGCGTGTCTGTTGAACTGTTTCAGCCTAAGAATCGGCGAGAGAGGAACATCTCTTTGGTCTCGACCTTTTTTTTTGGGGGGGGGGGGCAAAATGAGATGCAGAGCAACAAAAAAAAAAGACTGCTAAACCAACCAGAAGTTGGTCCGCGGTTTCTAAAAGAAAATGGAACATTTATAAGCATCTTATGTATCTGTGAGAAGTTATTTGAGGTTCATCCTCACTTCTAAGCCGTGCATGTCAGCCCTTTGACCCGGGTTTGAGGGTGCTGAAGGGTTTGGAGTTTCGCAGTGAGCCTGAGATCTCCTGCAGGAAGGCGGCGATGTGCAGATCCTTCTCCGACTTCCTGCCGTCAAAGATGACCACCAGGGTGAAGTGAGGCTCGGGCCGCGTCAGGTAGTAGGTGCTCTGGACTTTATCGTCGTAGAAGTGCACCACCTTGTCCAGAGTGTTGAGCTCGGCAGCGCGGTCTCCCATCATCATGATGACATTGGGCCAGTGCGTGAGCGGCCGCTCCCCCGTCGGCAGCGACACCACGGCTGGGAACTGCTCCACGCCCTTCGGTGCTTCTCGGTACAAGTGCGGGTGGTGGTAGCCGTGGCCCTGGAAGCTTTCGGAGCCTCGGTTGTCGAACACCAGCGACACGTTGCTGGCGTCGTGTTTGCGGATGAAGGAGCAGATCTTCCCGTGGTAGTCGACCGTGGTGCGGGCGGTCAGGGCTCTCATGTCGGTCGGGGCCGTCTGCCGGCTGAGGGCTTCGTGGAAGTAGAAGCTGAACTTGGCGAGGAGCAGCGCCTGGAAGCGCTGCAGCCACACGTACAGGTGCGGCGGCTGCACGGCCTTCTGGGACTGACCTCCAAACAGATGCTTGCGGGTCTCTTTCTGCCGCTGGAAGAGCTGGCCCCAGGCGATGAGCTTGGAGTTGGCACCGTGCAGGCTGAGCAGAGCGGGCAGGAAATACCACTCGGACACCTGGGCCTGGCAGCGCAGTAACTGGGTCACCACGTCCACCTCCGTCTGGAAGCCCTCCTCCACGCGGCCCAGGATGGGGTGGTGGAACCTGAAGGAGCACGGAAGAGGAGCTGGTCAAATTTGAAGGGACCTGCAAGCAGCTTGACCTGCTGAGAATACATTTGCATTTAAGTTCCTTCACACACACACACACACTCTATATTTGGGCTACATATATTTCTCCAGAGAGCTGAGGAGCATGTTCACCTTCACCCTTCAGTGCACGGTCACATTAGGGATGTGTGGTGTGTCACGCTGCGAGCTGCTGCAGCTCACCCGTGCAGTGTGTGTTCCTGCTACAGATGCAGGACACGGTTTTGCTGACACACCCACTCCGGGGAAAACTGTGAGATTCTGCGTTTGCTGGATTAAGCAGAAAGTTTTCCCCCCTCCAACCCAGATATGTCCGTCTCTTTTACAAGTTTTTCTTTCATCGCACTCATTTCTTTTTATAATCCACCTGCTTCTGGGTTTCTTTGGTGGTGTTTTATATGATTTGAGACCTGAAACCACAAGTTGTTGTTTTTTTTCAAAAGTGTCGTTTTTGAAACAATTTGCTGCACTAAATTGGGAAGATTTAAGTGTTAAAAACCCTTAATAAAACATAACGGACTAAGGATTATTCAAAAACAGACACGATTTTATGTTCTTAAAGCATCAGATTTTTTACAAAGTGATCGTGTGTGTTGTAACGCAGACACAGATACACACTTGGAGCTGTATTTATGCAGGACGGCTTCCAGTGTTGTGACCAGCTCGTCTAGGTTGATGCTCTTCTGGCTGCCCAGGGAGTGCATCTTCTCGTACAGGTCGGCCATCTCCATGCGGGCCTGGGTGAAGTGGCAGAGCTGCTCCGACAGGTGCGACAGCAAGTCCTCCAGGTAGGAGGCGGAGCCCGGCTGGCTGTGGCGCCCCATCGTCACCACTTTCCTGAGCTCGTTGTACAGGGAGGTGTAGATGGTTCGAATGGAGTCCTTGCGGCTGAAGAAGGACTGGCCACCTGCAGAGAGTGAAAAAAACATGGTGGAATTATTTGAGCATTCGTGTGCTACAGCGCCATCTGGTGTTGGAAACACGTTGCTGTCACTGGGACAGCAACCTATTTCCCTGGGTTAAACTTTTGGTTTTGCACCTTTTTTTTTTTTTTTTTTTAAGATTTCCTCACCTTATACTTTGTACTGCAAATGCTGCACAGCGATTTCCCTCAGGATGAATCAAGTTGTATCTTATCTTAAAAGTAGCCTACCTAGTTTGGTCTTGAATAATTTGAGTACAATATTGAATTTTTCATATCAATATCTCTTTAATTAGCCACAATGTACTAAGCTTACACAAAAGGTAGCTCACCATAAAGTGGTTCAGCTTACACCGCTGTACTCTAAGAAAATGTTGAGGTGTTTGTACTTGACATGAGTATTTCTATTTTATAAAACTTTTTGCCCATCCTACACTACATTTTGATTGATTACATTTAGATTCAGATTCATACAAAAATAAGCACTTTTACTTTTGGTCTTTTAAGTATAATTTTTAAGATGATACTTTTGTACTTTTACCAAAGTATGATTTTGAATGCAGGACTTTTAACTTTACTTTGTAAGAAGCTTAATTTCTGCATTGAAAAATTACACTTCCCCACTATTAGTTATGTGGTTCACGCCCAGGACCCCTAAACCGATACGAATCCAACCATGAACCCCCATTTTATAAGAAATCACGTGAACGTTGCACGGGATACAATCACGGACACATCGGCAGTAGAGTGCGGATCGGTCCGAACCCGACCCGAGCCCGACCCGAGCCCGACCCAGTTAAAATCGCATTTGTTTCTCATACTAATGACACATGTGTGGAAATTGCGGAAAGATGCAAGAGACAATTTCTCACTTTGAGCACACGAAAAGCATGGCTCGTTTATTCAACAGGAGAAAACCACTGAATACAGAATAAGGCGCTACGCTTAATGCCAACCTCATAACGTCCCACGTCATCACGCCTTCACAACATTTAAAGGGGCCGTGTTCCCTGAACCGTTATTAACTGTGGTGACTCAAAGGCAGTGAATTACATGTGTAATTAAATGTGTGTGGAACAACACTTATCAACAAGGTGACTTATGTATGTCACAGTCACTACACATGTACGTTTGTTTGTGTGGAAAGCCGCTTTTATTAAGCAATTGTAGGAAGGCATTGGGAAATGTCAACAGATGAGCATCAATGCACACAGGGCAACAAGCGCCATTACCTACATAATAAGCTGTTTTAAATTCAAAATGTTCAATGCCTTATCGCGCTGATGGGACCGAGCACGACCCGAACCCGAGCATCCTTTCTAAAATATCTGTTCGAACCCGGCCCGGCCCGTCGGGTCCCGTCGGGTCCCGTCGGGCTCGGGTCGGGTATCCATCCTCTAATCGGCAGGGGAAACGTTAAAGCGGTTTCAGACTTTGACAGACACTTATTTCCGATGTCTCCCCCCCACCCCACCACCCCCAAACCACCACCACCTCCGGTGAATTACCCATTTTCTGTCCGAGGAATGTCATGTTGTGGTACGCCTTCTCCGCGGCGGCCAGGTGGGCCAGCGCGGCCAGCAGCGCGGCCCAGATCGCCCCGGTGCTCTTGCTGTTGTCCTTCTCCTTCTCCACGTAGTCCTTGGCCCGGTCGAAAGAAAACATGCCCAGCTGCGTGAAGAAGCTCTCCAGTATGGCCCGCTCCCGGGGAACGGGCCGCAGCTCCTCCACCTCCGTCATTGTGTCGGAGACGCTCCCGCAAACCGACCGTTGGAGCCGCCGGTCAGCTCGAGCTAACGGCTAGCTAACTGTGTTAGCACAGTGACGCGCTAGCGTCTAGGTAAGAAAATATCATTTTCGAGCCCCAATACACGCAATTTACCGACTTTAAAACAGCTTCACATTTTTTCAAAACGTATTTCTTCACGATGATGTCGGTTACATTCCTTCAATATGTACTTTAAATCGATAAATGTAAAGAATTGTCTGTGTCCAGCTAACAAGGCTAACTGAGCGACGCCATTTTGGTTACGTTGTATATAAATACTACGGCAAGCCAAGAGTACCAAGATAAAGGCGTTTGGTTTGAGTTTGCAGTAGCGCTAAGACAGAATTATGGGGTTAATATTATAAAAAATAGGCTGTAATTTACCAAAGTGTGTTGTGAGTAGTGAAACTGTATCCGTATGTGTGTATGTAGAAAAACAAAACAAACACTGCAAACACACACTCAAAAACTGATCAATGAAATGGTTACTAGTAGGCCTATTTAGCTTCAATAGTTCAATAGTTATTTACAAATCTAGCGTAAGTGCACATGTACAAATCTCAGTATACAATTACTCATTTACAGATTTGTGTACATTCCCAAATGAGTACAGTTTCAAAACTCTCCACAAACATTTGCAAATACCTTTTCTACAATAATACCCTGGAATACTCTGGAATACTGTTTTCATTCAAGAAGTTGTACTCAAAAACAAGGGTTTTATATCTAATTTTCCGTTTGTTTGTATCTGTAATCATAAATTTGTCTCTACCTGGAAATTCAGTGTTGAAATATGTGTATTCAGAGCACTTGCAAGCTCACTTTAACAATCTGTGTGGCAAAAATACTTTATATAGTTCTAATAATATCCCAATATCATTCCACAGCAAAGCATACTGTACATTTCTGTTATGATCACAGCTCTGTCTTTGCTAATCATGTATATGTCATCCCTGAACAGAGGGTTTTCTGGCTTTTAGCGATTAATAGAAACATTCATAGAAATCAGATTTGCGCTGGTGGAGTACACTGTCACATGAGGATTTTGTCAAAGACTCTTTGTTAGAAAGTCCATATAATTATTAACAGCCCTACAGACTATAAAAGTGGTTGTGTTGGAAATGGTCAAACCCAAATCAGCCCGTGTTGTTGGCCTTGCTAGCAGCGTGACTGGGTTCAGGGTGTGCCAGTCCACCTCTGGGATCCAGACTGGACTGGGTTCAGGGTGTGCCAGTCCACCTCTGGGATCCAGACTGGACTGGGTTCAGGGTGTGCCAGTCCACCTCTGGGATCCAGACTGGACTGGGTTCAGGGTGTGCCAGTCCACCTCTGGGATCCAGACTGGACTGGGTTCAGGGTGTGCCAGTCCACCTCTGGGATCCAGACTGGACTGGGTTCAGGGTGTGCCAGTCCACCTCTGGGGTCCAGACTCAAAGATCTCAACAACTAAATGTTGGATCGCAATTAAATTTGGTACAGGTATTCATCGTGTTGTTTTCACTTATCCTGTAAAATATCCCATCATCTGCTTGATGGATTAGCCAAACGCATGTTTTCTAGGGCTCCACCTAACAACTATTTTCCTAATGAATTTGGATTAACTGACCAATGATTTAGTTAAAAAGAAAACAGAAAACTGTGGAAAATGCAGATAAGAAGGCCAAGGTGTTATTTTCAGATTGCTCGTTTTGTCCGACCTAGGCCCAAAATTGAAAGATTATAAACCTGCAAGGTTATATTTGACAGTATATGAAAAGTAAAAAGCAGCAATCTTTTACGTTTTAGAAACTGGAAACGGCAACCGGTGACATTTGGGATGGCTCTTTCTATCGGTCGGCTGATCAGAACACCGCTTTGATCCAGCATGAAATATATATATATATATATATATATATATATATATATATATATATACAACTACTGGTGGATTACTAAGACGTTTTGTCCAGAATCATGGTGCTGAGAGGATTTAACCTACTGTCTTAAAGCTTTAGATTAGATTAGATTAGATTAGATTAGACTTTATTTATCCCACAACGGGGAAATTTCGTTATCACAGCAGCAGCATTTTCTTCAATAACAGCAAAAAACAAAAACACTCAACCAAGGAAACACACAAGAAATACAGGCAAACAACAGACAATGATTATACGGTAGACTGAAAGGAAGCAAAATGGCGTCAAATAAAAGGTATTTTAAAGTGCGATTGCCATGATACAAGAAACAATATTGCGGTGTAAGTGATGTTAAAATTAAATTGAACGTGTAATTAGAGTACTAAAGCAAGAGTCGGTAGCATAATATAAATTATATCAACCTGTGACCATAAATATTGAAAAGTAAGTGCTTGTGATAAAATAATATAAATGCCGATAATGAAGATAAACAGAAAGTGTGTGGTGTAGATGGGAGGAGAAAAACAGGACCAGGACTACGGCACTATCAGGTGGTGCAGGTGTTGTAGAGTCAGACAGAGACCTGCGGTACCCCTCCTTAGTGCGTCGCTTTTGATATTAACGAACGTCTGTTACATTCAAGCCGTTGCTAAACGAGTTGCTCCAAAGCTAATTAAGACTCCCAGCTCCACACACACTCTATCTCTCTGGGTCTCTCAGTGTGACTACGCTCGGAAGATCGTGGCGTCCTGTGACTTTCTCGCACGGAAGCTCGAGTGAAGATAAAGGGGGGGGTGCATCCGATCACGGAAGGCTTGTATCATGTGGACGCGCCGACAGTGTCGTTGTCATTGCACAGAATTCCTCACCAGGGCGACAGAAACTACGCACCGTAGCTTTAAATAATCCCCCTGTCGTCTCTCGGGCCACCTTGAGGTTCAAGTACCTGGGAAAAACTACAAACATTCCCATCAGCCTCAGCTGAACATTGTCTTGTTAGCATGCTAGCATGCTAAGATGGTGAACATGGTAAAAATAACACCTGCTAAACATTAGCATTTTTAATGTGAGAATGTTAGCATGCTGCTGTTAGCAATTACGGTCAATTACTTGTGTCTAAGTAGAGCTGTGCACTTAGTTAAATTTTTTATTAATTTTCAATTAATTCAAGTTAACTCTAATTTTGTGTTTTGTTCTGAAGGGGAAGTCAAAAAGTTTAACGTGAAAAGTAACAAGGGAAATATAACAGTTACAGGTGTTTTTACAATTGATATGTTTCACTGGTTTTTAAGTTCGATAAATGCAACATCTACGAGTATTTGTGTTAAATAATCGTGATTATGATTTCTTCCCCATAATCAAGCAGCACTTTGCCTGTACAGCCCCACAGGGTCGGTGGCGTGGCTGCTGATTCAAGGCTGGTTTTTTACAGACTTTCCTAGAAAAATGCTTGGATTTTTTTTTTTTTTTTTTTTTTATATGTATACCAGAATAGATTGTCTTATACTGATTCTCAGACATTTACAGTAATTAACATGTTCCCGCTGCAAGAAGACACAACATCATAATTCAGTGTTGGTCAAAGCACAGATTCATAGAGCTCCTTAATGCATTTATTTCATTAATAATCCATACTAATCAGCCATAACATTTTGGTTCAACCATTACAGCTGAAAAGCTTCAGATAGAAAAACAACAGTTGGGCGCGTTGTGATGTTGGCACACGCCCACTGTTGCTCTGTTTCTAATCACTTTCCTTGGTGACGATGGAAGAGTTACACCGTTACGGTTGTTTTTTATTTTACCTAACCAGACCGCGTCATTGTCCGGGCTCCTTTGCACGATCAGACTTCCTCTCAAAGGGGACAGTGCGTCATACCCCACAAATGGCTGCAGAGCTCACACTTCCAAACATTTCCAAATGTTGCGTGGTCCGCCAACACGCTACCTTGGGGTAATGTTGGACAGTTGACGCCAGTGTTTTCCGGCTACCCAATCAGACCAGCCTGTCATCGATAAACCACGGTTTATGACATGGATCTATGTCGACGTAGTCCCTCTCTATTCTGTTCTTCCTCCCTCTGCCGGGCTCCCGGGACCATGATAAAAAAAAAGAAAAAAAAAAAACTGATTCCAAAGATTTGTCCTCTTACAAATTTGGGACATTGTTTTTGATCAACTGTAGCTCCATATAGAAAGTTGCAGTAACGTTGTGTTGTGTCGAAATAAAGGGGAGCAGCTGTCGCCCATGGTCCGTACCAGTTCTGTGATTTCCATGTTCAATGCACAAATGCAGTGCCCGCTTTGCCCTGCTACGCCCTGCTACGTCCTGCTACCCCTGGCTACGTCCTGCTACGTCCTGTAGTCCTGGTACGCCTGCTTGGCCCCCTACGCCCTGCTACGCCTGGACTGGAAAAACATGCTACGCTGCTATCCTTTCCCTGCTACGCCTCTACGTCCTTGTACTCTGCAGCCTGCTGTCCTTGTAATGCCGCCAGCGTCCAACGCCCGAACTAAAAAAGACTGCCTACAATACTAATTTTTTCTATTTTGTTTGCCACTCTTATTCCTACCAAAGGCCGTCAAACCGCCTCCAGAGCTGGTCGGGTTGGGTCTGGGGCGGGCCAGTTTGCCTAAAAAAAAGTTTTCCCCGCAACTGTGGCCCGTTGCTTTCTGGGGAAATATTAGCCTGTTGGGTCCTTGTGGATTCTGGCGTGTGGGCTAGACCTGCTCTATCTGGTAAAGGGTCCAGATAAAATTTGTTTGAATTGATACCCTAAATAAAAATTTAATGAATTGAATTGTGGGGTCATGTTGTCAATGTAAAATTTACCAGTTTTGACAGTAAACTGGGAAACGTGTGCAAAAATAAAGCGTGAACCACAGGAGTTTTTTGGGATCGAGTTTTAAAGAGAAAAAATGGTTCAGAAATTGAAAGAAGGTTTTTTTAAATTTCATTTTGTGTTGTTAAAATAATGAAAAGCGTGACTCGTTGCTGTGCTGACTGTGAGAGTTTTGAAAAAAATGAATTTGTATAGAGAAATGCAGTGGTGGAAGAAGTACTCTTATCTTTCATAAGTAAAGCAATACTTTAGTAATATATATTGTACAGTATTGGATTATAATTTCTGATGCATTAATGTGTTCATCACTTTAATCTGGCAGCTGGTAAAGGTGGAGCAAATTAAAATGACCTTATATCCTGCTGGATGGCTTAAGCTATAATAATACACAATATTTTATGAGTTGATTTATATTTTATATTAAAACTCTAAATCTGTAAAGTCATTTAAGTTGTCAAATATAAATGAAGTGGAGTAAAAAGTACAATATTTGCCCCCAAATTGTAGTGGAATAGAAGTAACATAAAATGTGAATAAGTGTAATAATCCCTCAAAATTGGGACTTAGGTGCAAGAAATGATTTTCATTGGTCAAAAACCTGCAGAACTAAAAATTTGGGAAACGATTCATTAGGTAGCGTTGAACTACATTTCCATGGTATAATAAAAAAATGATATAATAACTGTGGTTGTCTCTATTCTTCTCTTTTTCTGTCTCTTCTACTTTCTCTGTATCTTATTATAATATCTCTACCCCTCTCTTTTCTCTTCTTTCTCCGCTTCTCTGGCTCTTCTTCTGTCTCTTCTCTTCTCTCTCTCTCTTGTCTTCTCCCCTCTATGTCTTCTCGCTCTTCTTCTCTCTTTTGTCTCTTTTCTCTATCTTTCTCTCTATCTCTCTGCTTCTGTCTTCTCTACCTTATCTTTTGTCTTCTATCTATCTTGTCTCTCTTCTCTCTTTCTTTTGTCCTCTCTCTTCTTTTCTCTCTTCGCTCTCGTCTCCTCTTCTCTCTCTCTGTCTCTCTCTCTCTCTCTTCTCTCCCCTTCTCTCTTTTCTCTTTCTGTCTCTCTCTCTCATCGCTTCCTCTCTCTCTCCTCTCTTTATGTCTCTCTCTATCTCTCTCTCTACCTCTCTCTGTCTCTCTCTCTCTCTCTTCTCTCTCTCTCTCTTCCAGGGTTAGGGGTGGATCCCTTCTTCCCTTAAAATGTGTCAAACAGCTTGGAAATGAGCACAACTGATATTTCCTCGTCTCCTCGTCCTCTTCTCCTGCTCGGTGAGTGTGTTCATGGTTAGCTATCTGATTTGATTGTATCTGTTAAAAAACCAGACCCTTATTAGTACTTCAGTCGTCATCTCGGTTGCCACTTTTGTCCCTGTGTACCTTTGAGCAAGGCACACATTGCAGGTAAAGCCACTGGTGTGCCAAAGCTTCATGTCAAGAATTTCACAGCTGGAGTTTCAGTCGATGTGTAAACGGATCTAATTAAAAGGTTTTAAATTGGATTTATGTGCAGTTGGTGGACAAGTTTAACCAATGCAAACACTTCTTAGAAGAAGAGGTAAGATAAACTAAATAAGATAAACTCTGAAAATGTGTGTGTGTGTGTGGGGGGGGGGGGGGGGGGTTAAGAAAAACATTGGGAGACGTTTTGAGCCCGTTAGTCTAGATCAGTCTGCATGAGGATCTGAGGGACTCCGCCTCTCAGGACACTTTTAAAAGAAAAAGAAACCTTATAACATATTTTTATATTTATGTATATATGTATATTTATACATATTCACACACACAAATATATTTCTCTATGTTTATTTATTCTATTGACTTGTATCTATTTTTGTTGTTGTAATTTTGTCTATTTCTACCTTTTTTTTTTGTCTGTGCTGCTTTCATCTTGCTCTCTGAAGCACTTTGAGCTGCATCATTGTATAAAAGGTGCTATAGGAATAAAGTTGAGTTGAGTTGAAGTGACGTAACCATAGCTACAAAGTCTGATGTGATGTTAAACGTTGCAGGAGGAGAGAGAGAGAATGGCATTACGGATCAAAAATGATAAGAAAATTAAACTAATTAAAATCAATGCTCAGTTTGCCATAACTTTATATTACCAGTTGTTTTTGGTTTTTTTTTTGTTTTATTAGCCGGAAAAGGGAAAAAAAACCCGAGCTAGACCCGCTGTATTGTAAAAAGAAAATACAGAGCGATGCCTGTCAATTAATACACGGCCATGACGTCATTTCAGATGACTGTCCCTTTAAGAGGCGTCATCGGTTTGTTTGCGGAAGTAAACTGAAATGTCCCTCCGGTGCAGCCGTCAATGTAGCACGGTCCTGCTAGTTTTGTTGGCGTGCTTAGCGCTACTTACTAAAACTATATTTGTGACATAAATACATTTATTGAGAAAGATACAGTCGCCTCAACTGGAATGGAAGTGTTAAATATTGCTAATTTTGTTTTACAGTAAAAGGTAGTTTTGACGTTATATTTGCTCATAATGGCTCCGAAGATAACCGGTGAGTTCACTTCACGTTAACGTGACATGCTGGAGGAAAGGCTTACAAATTAACAAGTAACCTCACTTACAACCTGTTAAATAACTATCATAAATCTATGTTACCTACAAACATACCAGGCAGGGATGAATTAAACTATCAGGATCTCCTCGTTAACGTCGCACAATAGTTGCTCTTTCAGCATAATTGTTTTTTTAATTGTCGGCATATTCAAAGGAAACCCGATCCCTGTGTTTTAGACATTGTACTTCTAGTTGTACTACAAGCACGAGCAAAGCTCTGCCGATGGCAGTGCTTTACTTCATGATAACATTTTACTGACAACCTTCGTAATAAGAGATTTGGGAGATGTGGACAAGGAGTGTAAGACGGCCTGGTCGATATATCGATATTATATCAGTATCGATATATGAGACTAGATATCGTCTATGATAGTGTTGTCTTCCTTGGTTTTAAAGGCTGCATTACTGTGTGTGTATATATATATATATATATGTGTGTATGTATGTATATAATGTTGAACTTACCCACTGAACTTTACCCTCTGTCATTAAATCCACATTACTGGTGATTATTTGTCTAAAATCTAACTGTGTAAATAGTTTGTGAAAGCACCAGTTGTCGACCCTACAATATGGTCGCAATATCGAATATCGTGATATTTAATTTTCTCCATATTGAGTCCAGCGGTTCGTAGTCCGTCGTGGCCCAAATCTCAGCACAAAGGTGGCCAGTCACACTTTCCCATGACGGATGTACTGCACACAAATGAGATTTACACCCCAAGTTTTAGCAAATGCCAGATTTTCTCTTCATTGCAACAAACGCACCCAACAATGTCTGTCTGCTGTGCTGCAGCTCGGCCCGTCTGCCGCCATGAACTCTGAGAGTCAGCTGCTGATGAAAGAGAACATCAAGATGATGACTGACATGATTCTGCTGTGTACCACTTTGGCGCTCTCCCTCTTCTTCTGGGTCCTGTCCCTCGCCATCAGCTCCTTCTACGGTGAGTCCGATGCATATTGATACTACCGTTTTTAAGCTTTGGGGTTTAGTGTGAGATAAACATTACTATGGAGGCATGGCCGGTTGCAGGTTGTGCTGAAAAATGTCCTTTAAGAGCAGCAAATCACGATTATTTAGCATACATTTTAACATTTGGTTTTCCCATTCTGTACATATTCAAATATTTGTTCTTATATTTTATTCCTATTATTATTATTTCATGTATATTGTATGTATGTATATTTTTTCCTTGTATTTCATTTATATTTATATACTGTGTTGTGTGACTAATGTACGTGTGCTGCTGGAACACTGTAATTTCCCATTTTTTTGGGATCAATAAATTATCTCTCTCTCTATCTAACTTTCTCTCTACCTATCTAACTTTCTCTCTATCATCTATCTATCTATCTATCTAAACTCTCTTATCTATCTATCTATTCTCTCTCTCTCTCTCTCTCTCTCTATCTAACTCTCTCCCCTATCTATCTATCTCTCTCTCTATCTATCTATCTCTATCTATCTATCTATCTAACTCTCTCTATCTATCTTCTCTCTCTCTCTCTCTCTCTCTCTTCTATCAAAACTCTCTCTCTCTATCTCTCTATCTATCTATCTAACTCTCTCTCTATCTATCTCATTCGTTCTATTCTCTAACTCTCTCTCTATCTAACTCTCTATCTCTTATCTATCTATCTATTAACTCTCTCTTATCTCTCTAACTCTTCTTTTTTAAATCTATCTATTCTCTTTTAACTTCTTTCTTCTCTTCTCTCCCCTCTCTCTCTTCTCTATCAACTCTCTCTTCTATCTATTATTAACTCTCTCTCCTCTCTCTCCCCTCTCTCTCTCTTTTCTCTCTAACTAGTCTGTTTCTTTCCCTGAAATTAAACGTGAACAAACATCCTTGAAAAACATAACCACAGCAAGGCCAACTTGGACAGGGTGTGATGTGGTAAGAGGAGCCATGAATTATGGGAAAACCATAACCCAAAAACCAAACCATTTCTTACACATCCCACTCGTCCAGGTTGGCTTGTCTCTGGGTTAAATTTGCTATGGTCCAATCCAGAGATCTTCAATAGGGGGTCCGTGACCCCTAGGGGGTCCTCAAAGTTAATTCAGGAGGGCTGCCAAATTACTTAAAATATATATTTTTTCAACAATTAAAATTTCTAAAAATATATATTAAATGAATCAAACATATCAATGGCAAAGTAAATTGTTCTATTTGTGACAAATATATATATTTACATATTGAAGAAGAGCTTCCTATAGGTGATCTAGCCACTGTGGTGGCCGTACAGTTGAGCTTAAAGATTCACCTTGCCTTCCACATGCATGTTCAGCGTTAAAACACGATGTATAAATAATCATTTTCATCCATTTGGCCCGGTTTAGGATGCAACTCAATAGTATACTATGCAGAAGGGGGGTCCCTACTCGGTCTCAAGGGGTCCCTGGCCTAACAAACGTTGAAGACCCCTGGCCTTATCAATATAATCAGCATATTTTTCTTCATTTGACCAGTGGGTTGTCGTGGTAATAGTGACCTCCGGAGCCCTGTCATGGGGAGAGAGGATACAGTGATTATGGTCTGAGTATGTGTTTGTGTCCGTTTACAGGGACAATGCAGCCTGTGTCACCGTGGCGATGGTTGTTCTCCATCTTGGTCCCCCTCGTGCTGACAATCAGAGCGCTGAAGAGAGGCAGTCTGAACTACTCAGGAGCCCTGGGAGGTCAGTGTGGGTCCATAAAGCCAACCTTCTTCTTTTTTTTTGAAAAGCTGCATTGATGTATATTCTATATTAACAGTGAATGGAATGACTTGGTTTCATTTATTTTATTTATATATATATATATAAATCAACATTGCTGTAAATGTGCCGCGGTCACAACGGTGGTTAACAACTAGTTCGAAGGCAATATTTGCACAACGTGACCAATCAGAAACATCTACCAGATCCGCATATTTTACATAAGAAGAGCAAACTATAATTCTACATAAATATGAAGAACACATGCTGTAAATGTGTAAATCCCAACGCTTATCAATATCACTTCTCCATCTGTCAGGACTAAGAGCTGACCAGAATTACACATGTGCTCTCCATAACCTGTCGTTGCTTTAGCCTGTTATTTGGGTTGCAGCCCTGGCAGTGGGAAGCGAGCTGAGAGCAACAAAAAAAAAAATAGTACAACATAATTCAAAGACGCGCAAGAAGCCGACCTATACGTAATCCCGTAGGCTAAACTCACTCAGCCAACATTTGTGTATGTTTTTATATTTATTAATTTAAGGGTGAAAAGCCCATCACCAAACCCCCCAGACTCCATTTAAATAATCACAACTTTTATCATCTTAAGACACAAATAGCCTATAGGTAATTTCCTCTGCTTAAAATCTATATCTTTCATAAAGGTACTCATTGGGGAATGTTAACCGGGTTGTTGCGAATGTTTTAAATATTATGAGTCTCTCAGTCTCTCTCTCAGTCTCTCTCTCTCTCTCTCTCTCTGTCGGTCTCTCTCTCTCTCTCTGTCTCTCTCTGTCTCTCTCTCTCTACGGTGATGCCGTTATCAGACTGAGTATTCATTGGGCAGTAGGCGGTGCTTTTACACCGGTTGATCAAAAATCTCCAACTTAACCTGCTCCCGACCAGGTTAGGTGTTTAACATCAGTCACCATGACGATTTAACCCGGTAACAACTGATCCACCGTTGTGATACAGAAAACCCCCGGGTCGAACGTGAAGTTACCTCGTTAACGCTGTTTCAGAGAAGAGAAAAAAAACTTGGCAAAGCGACATATTAGGACACGGGTAACACCGTACAGATCAATAAATTAACAGTAATTATAGAGAATAAACATGACATCAGAAACAATGAAAAGTAAGATGGATGATAGATGATAACGGAAAAAAATAATATGATGAATTATTAAAACAGTCATTGTAAAACCCTAAAATGAAAAAATAAAACAGGTATAAATGGTAGTGTTTTATTGGGCAACAACTTTTGATCAACCATAAAGGCTTCGAGTCTCATTCCAGTCGTGAGACGAGCTCCCGCTCGGAGCTGCTGCAGGAAGCTGCAGAAGTTAAAATCCGAGCGTATCTGTTGCGTTTTCTGATTATATTTCCTTCGCAGTATCGATTGCCCTCAGGCAGTTTTTCAGTCAGCAGATGAGTTCTTGGAAGCGGCTCCCTGTTACGCTGCAGAAGGAGAATATGTGTGATTACACCGGTCCAATTGAACACGGCCACGCATCTTACAGATGTCCTTTTAACATTTATTTCCACATTTCCATCGTAAGACACCGTGAAAACTACAAAGAAAATTAAAACATGAAATACAATGAGTCAAATAAACTTTCAGTCATTTTTTACAGTCTCTTAAACACGTTTCCTTAACTAGACGGGCCCCGCGATGTTAGCGTCCCAACAGTACGGAAATTACAACAAATATTAAACAAATATAACAAATATTAAACCAATATAACAAGGCTGAAATACAAAGTACTGTAAAAAATATATACTTAATAAATCAAAATGAAAAGTACTCTTTATGCAGAATGGCCCCTGTGAGTGTTATGTTATTGGGGCATTAATATTTAAGTCAATGTTGTAACGAAATTAGTTGATGTGGCGCTAATTTGAAAAACTTTTCTTAAACTATAATAATCTATATCTATCTATATGTATATATGTGTGTATGTATCCATCCTCGAGACAGAATGCATCTTTGTGGCCAAAACTGCACAAAAGTATAGATTCTATATCTATTAAAAACCTTTTATAAGGGACTCAACGTCATTGTATTTGCTGTGACTCTTTTAGATTAGATGAGACTTTATTCATCCCACAGCGAGGAAATTCCCTTGTATGGCAGCATTTTCTACAATGAAAGTAAAACAAACCAGTAAACACACAAGAAAAACAGGCAAACAGTAGAAAATGAGCAGAAGGTAGACTGGAAGTAAAGTGGCGTCACATAAAGGTTTTGTAAAGGAAAGTGCGGTTGCCATAGTACAAAAAAAACAATATTGCAGTGTAAGTAAGTGACCTTAAAATTAAATTAATATGTAATTAAAGTAATGAAGCAAAAGTAGGCAACCATAATATAAGTTATATTCACCTGTGACCATAAATAATATTGAAAAAGTAAATACTTGTAATGGAAAAATATAAATACAGATAATAAAGATATACAGAGAGTGTGTGGAGGAGATGAAGAGGAACTCCAACATTATCAGGTGGTGCAGGTGTTGTAGAGTCGGGGGCGGGGGGCGGGGGGGGGGGGGACAGTTTAAGGAAATGTAGTTCTTTGTTTTGGTTGAAGTCAGAGAGACAGACTAACGCCATGTTAGTTTGAGTCCGTACGTCGGATGCCAGTCTTATCATTTGGGTTATTCATCCATTTGGAGAAATCCGACCTTTTCTCTAATGTGAGGAGTGTTTCCTCAGCTCTCCTGGTGGGGTTCGTGTTGACGATGGCCAACTACAGCTTCTTCTCCTCGCTGCTGGCCTTCTTCATCACCTCCTCCAAACTGACCCGCTGGGGAGGAGCACAGAAGAGGAAGATAGACGCAGAGTACAAAGAAGGTGAGAGACGCCGAAGTGTGCCCCTTTTTTTAGTCGTTTTATTTCTTTTCCAAAATGAAAATGTGTTAATATAACATTAACGTTTGTGTTAGGGGGCCAGAGGAACTGGATCCAGGTCTTCTGTAATGGAGGCGTTCCCACAGAGCTGGCACTGCTCTACATGATAGAGGTAAACACATTTGAGTACATTGTTCTTATTCCGTATGTAGACAATTTCTGTCACAAAAAAAACAAAACACTGATAATAAAAATGGTTTCTATGGAAATGGTTATTTCGCCCTAGTATATAATGCTAAGTCTTTAAAATGGCGGTGGTGTTTTAGGTGGGTCCAGGTGAGATCCCCATTGATTTCAGCAAACAGTACTCGGCCTCCTGGATGTGCCTCTCTCTACTGGGCGCGCTCGCGTGCAGCACCGGGGACACCTGGGCGTCGGAGGTGGGGCCTGTCCTCAGCCAATCACAGCCTAGACTCATCACCACCTGGAAGGAAGTCCCGGCAGGTGAGAAGCAAAGAGGATTGGCTTGTCATGGCCACCCGACGCATGCCGGTTAGATTTGTGTCCGACTTGGTCCCCCCTTGCTCCGACGTCATGCACCGTAGTCTCGCATGGCCAGACCCCCCTCCACCGCGCTGCGGAGGAGGGTCTGGCAAAGCTACTAAACATAAACATAAGCAGAAGCTGTCTTTAGATCTGACATGCTGTGTAAAAGGCTCCATGTGTTAATGGGGAGGATGAAGGCAAATGTTCAACAATACACACAGTTAATCTGTGTCAGTTCGTCTAAGTTATGTAAATTCTTATTTCTTAAAAATGCTGAAATGTCACATAAATGTAGATGTGTAAAATTTGGTGCATTTGTTTATTCAGATCTGCTTTCTTCTACTTAACCCTCGTGTCGTCGTCCCGTCAAAATTGAAAATCAACACTTTTGTTGACTCTTTCCAGCGGTGTTTTTAACTTTTTCCTTACGTTTTTGTCCTTTTTTTCAATGTTTCTCCCTTTTTTGACGTTTAACACTACGTAACACTATGGAATATTAACTTTGGTTTTACAGTTATTTTTGGAATTTATGGTCAATAAACCTCATTTATAGGAAATTATACCTGATGTTGGAGTTAGAAATTAGGAATTATTGAGACTAAAATTAAAGGAATGGATGTTGATGGATAATAACACACTGGAATATGTCAACTTTTACTCAACACTATTTTGAAATCCCTTAAATTTTTAAATTTTTTTTTTTTTTTTTTTACAAATGCCGTAAACTTGAATCAAACGCGCCAAAATTAATTAAAATAGAGATTTGTACATGCCAAAGAGCGTTGGGTGGAATCAATCATGTTATTTTGGGGAATTAAAAAGAACATTGATGTAGGAAAATGGGTCAATTTGACCCGAGGACAACATGAAGACAACATGAAGACAACATGAGGACAACATGAAGACAACATGAAGACAACATGAAGACAACGTGAGGGTTAAATCTCATTTTTCTGCTCTTTTACCCTCCAGGAACGAATGGAGGAGTCACTCCCGTCGGATTGGTCGCCAGCTTGCTGGGTGGTCTTGTGGTGGGCGGGGCTTACTATGTAACACAGCTTCTATTGGTTGGCGATCTGAACCTGGCGGACCCCCAGTGGCCAATCGTAGTGTATGGCGGTGTGGCGGGCCTGTTGGGATCGATGCTTGACTCTTTTCTGGGAGCTCACATGCAATACTCAGGTAGGATGATTGGTTTTTTTTTTTCCCCAAACCCTAAATATTAGTTTTGTTCAACGTTTTTATTTTATTTTTATTTTTTTTCCAATGGGCTATTCTATGACTTTTTTGACATACTATAATATCACTTTTTTGTACTTTTTCCACATACTATACTGTGACTTTTTGTGTTGGTATACTTTAACTTTTTATGTTAGTATACTATGACTTTTTTCAATAAACTATGCTGTACATTTTTTTCCTTTTACTTTAATAGTTGACATATGACATGACTACACTATGACGTTTTTATGACTTTTCGACATAGTATACCGACTTCAACATGCTCTACTGTGACTTTTATGTTGTGAACTTTTTCCAACATACTATTCTATGATTTTTTTCCAGTGTTTAATGTGTGAGCTAATATTGTTCTGTTCATTGAATGAGTTATTCAGTGCAAATCTAACCGAGAATGTATTTTAATCTCAGTAATGATGGTATATTAGATTATTAATCTCTCTCTGTTAAAGGCAAACATTTGAATGAGTATACGGCTTTAAAGTAAGTCAACTTGTAATTTACTGCCCCCTATCAGCAAGTGGCAGCATGGCCATGTAGTACCGTGTATTCACAGAGGGCATTTAAATGTATGTCTGCTTTTTTACAAAATATACTACAACTTTTGCTATACTATGACCTTTTAGACATGCTATGGTATTGTTA
Organism: Etheostoma spectabile; assembly: GCF_008692095.1. Classification (NCBI taxonomy): domain Eukaryota; kingdom Metazoa; phylum Chordata; class Actinopteri; order Perciformes; family Percidae; genus Etheostoma; species Etheostoma spectabile. Next base: position 20,020,622 of record NC_045755.1, read on the forward strand.
CTTTTTACGACATACTACATTATGACTTTTTTCAACATAATGTACCATGACTTTTTTTCAATACTTTTTCAATATGCTATATTTTTGCCTTTTTTTTTAGATATATATTCACTATGACTTTTCATGACTTTTTCAGCGTGCTATACTTTGACTTTTCCCCCACATAAAATACTTTTTTCCACATACTATACTATGACTATTTCAACATACTATACTATGACTTTTTTCACATACTATACTATGACTTTTTTCACATACTATGACTATTTCGACATGCTATCCTATGACTTGTTTTGACATGCTATCCTATTATTACTTTTTAGGACATACTATACTGTGACTATTTCGACATACTATACTATGACTTTTTTCATGAAAAAAAGGTCACAGTATAGTATGTTGAAAAAGTCTACTATGACTTTTTTCGACATATACTATAGCCTTCGAAAAAAGTCATGAAAAAAGTCAGAGCATGTCGAAAAAAGTCGGACTTTGACATATTATACTATGACCATTTTTAAACATACCATACTATGACTTTTTCATGACTTCTTCAGCGTGCTATACTATGACTTTTTTCCACATAAAATAATTTTTAGACATGCTATGCTATTACTTTTACGACATACTATACTATGACTTTTTTGGCATGGTTACCCATGACCTTTTTTCAGTACTTTTTCGATATGCTAAACTATGACTTTCAACATGCTATACTATGACTTTTTTCCCCATAAAATACTTTAGACATGCTATGCTATTACTTTTTTCAACATACTATACTGTGTCTATTTCGACATTCTATGACCTTTTTTAACATACCATACTATGACTTTTTCATGAATTCTTCGACATGCTATACTATGACTTTACGACATACCATGACTTTTTTCGTGAAGTTTAACATACTCTGACTTTTTTTGACATGTTATGCTATGACTTTTTCAACATACAATGATGAATCTCTGAGGTAATAATCCGTTATTTCTCCTTCCCTTTAGGCTTTGACGCGAGCATCAATAAGGTGGTAAGTTATGAGTCTGCCACGACCCGGCGGATCTGTGGGAAACCAATCTTAGACAACAACGCAGTCAACCTGTTTTGCTCCTCCGTCATCATCGCACTCGTCCTGCCAGGGCTGGCATGGGGGATGTGGCCCCGATAGACTGACAACTGTCCATTCACTGGAGCCAGACGACGAATATGATTATTTAAGAGATTTGAGTAAGACTGTATATTGGTTGTTGTTGATCACAGAAGCGTCACACTAAAAGTTAATACAACACGCTCTCTGCCCACTCTGGTTATGATATCTCTCTTTTGAAGAAAAAAGAACAGGAAATAAATAGTAGACAGATGAAAACATTTAAATCTCTTACCAGTAATTAATGGACTGAGGATATTTACACAGGTTTTAGGAGAACGTTTAATGGCCTTCACGGAGATATGGAATAATAATGGAATGGGCCGTGTTTTGTTCTGTATTTCAAATTTGAAGCTAATTTGTTCCCGTTTAATGTGATGTTTCAGTATTTAAGACTGATTTGTGTTATCGTTACAACGATAATGTATGCAGTGTGTTTCTTCACAGTATGAATTCACATATCAATGATTCAAAATGTATTTCCTGCTTTTGGCTGTTCATACTTTCAAATAAAAGGGGCTTTTTGTTTGTGTGTTGTCAGTCATATTACTGTATATGTCAAAAAAAATTTCATAGCAAAATAGTCATAGTATAAAAAACGTAATATATAGCATGTCGAAGTAATGACAAAATATTAATCGAAAAAAGATATGATAGATATATCAAAAAAGTCATAGCATAGCATGTCAAAGAAATTCCTTATAGGCTAAAAAAGTCATAGTATAGTATGTCCAAAAAGTCATAGTGTAGCATGTCGAAAAAGTCATAGTGTAGTATGTGAAAAAAGTCATGAAAAAAGTCATGGTATAGCATGTCAAAAAAGTCATTGTCGGAAAAAGTCATAGTATAGCATGTCGAAAAAGTCATGAAAAAAGTCAGTATAGCATGTTGAAAAAGTCATGAAAAAAGTCATTGTATGTCGAAAAAAGTCATAGTATAGCATGTTGAAAAAGTCATGAAAAAAGTCATAGTATAGCATGTTGAAAAAGTCATTGTATAGCATGTTGAAAAAGTCATGGTATAACATGTTGAAAAAAGTCATAGTGTAGACTGTTGGAAAAAAGTCATAGTGTAGTATGTCAAAAAAGTCATTGTATGTCAAAAAAAGTCATGAAAAATGTCATAGTATAGCATGTTGAAAAAGTCATTGTATAGCATGTTGAAAAAGTCATGGTATAACATGTTGAAAAAAGTCATAGTGTAGTATGTCGAAAAAAGTCATTTAAAAAAAATATGGGTATAGCATGTCAAAAAAATTCATTGTCGGGAAAAAAATCTGAAAAAAAGTCATTGTATGTCGAAAAAAGTCATAGTATAGCATGTTGAAAAAGTCATGGTATAGCATGTCGAAAAAAGTCATTGTATGTCGAAAAAAGCATGTATAGCATGTTGAAAAAGTAGGTATAGCATGTTTGAAAAAAGTCATGAAAAAGTCATTGTATGTCGAAAAAAAAAGTCAAGTAGCATGTTTAAAAAAATCATGAAAAAGTCTATATAGCATGTTGAAAAAGTCTTGTATAGCTGTTGAAAAAGTCATGGTATAACATGTTGAAAAAAGTATAGTGTAGTATGTCAAAAAAAATCATTTTATGTCGAAAAGTCAGTATAGGCAGTCAAAAAAACGTCATAGTATAGCATGTTGAAAAAGTCATTGTATAGCATGTTGAAAAAGTCATGGTATAACATGTTGAAAAAAGTCATAGTGTAGTATGTCAAAAAAGTCATTGTATGTCGAAAAAGTCATAGTATAGCATGTCGAAAAAGTCATGAAAAAAGTCATAGTATAGCATGTTGAAAAAGTCATTGTATAGCCCTGTTGAAAAAGTCATGGTATAACATGTTGAAAAAAGTCAGTGTAGACTGTTGGAAAAAAGTCATAGGGTAGTATGTCAAAAAAGTCATGGTATAGCATGTTGAAAAAGTCATGGTATAGCATGTCAAAAAAGTCATTGTCGGAAAAAGTCATAGTATAGCATGTCGAAAAAAGTCATAGTATAGCATGTTGAAAAAGTCATGAAAAAAGTCAGTATAGCATGTTGAAAAAGTCATGGTATAGCATGTCGAAAAAAGTCATAGTATAGCATGTTGAAAAAGTCATGAAAAAAGTCATAGTATAGCATGTTGAAAAAGTCATGAAAAAAGTCATAGTATAGCATGTTAAAAAAAAGTCATAGTGTAGTATGTCAAAAAAGTCATGAAAAAAGTCATAGTATAGCATGTTGAAAAAAGTCATAGTATAGCATGTTGAAAAAGTCATGGTATAGCATATTGAAAAAAGTCATAGTGTAGTATGTCAAAAAAGTCATTGTATGTCAAAAAAAGTCATAGTATAGCATGTCAAAAAAGTCATGAAAAATGTCATAGTATAGCATGTTGAAAAAGTCATGGTATAGCATGTTGAAAAAGGTCAATGTGTATTCAAAAAAGCATTGTAGTCGAAAAAAGTCATAGGATAGCATGTCGAAAAAGTCATGAAAAAAGGTCATAGTTTTGCATGTTGAAAAAGTCATGGTTAAGCATGTTGAAAAAAAGTCATAGTGTAGTATGTAAAAAGTCATTGTTGTCGAAAAGTCATAGTATAGCATGTCGAAAAAAAAGTCATAGTATAGCATGTTTGAAAAAATCATGAAAAAAGTCAAGTATAGCATGTTGAAAAGTCATGAAAAAGTCTAGTATGCATGTTGAAAAAGTCATGAAAAAATCATATAAGCAGGTGAAAAAAGTCATAGTATTTCGTATGCATGTCGAAAAAAGTCATAGTATAGCATGTTGAAAACAAAAGTCATAGTATAGCATGTTGAAAAAGTCATGAAAAAAAATCATAGTATAGCTGTTGAAAAAAAGTCATGTTTTAGTAAGTCGAAAAGTCATGTATTTTGAAAAAAGTCAGTATTGTATGTCGAAAAAGTCAAAAGTCATAGTAAGCTGTTGAAAAAGTCATGAAAAAAGTCATAGTATAGCTGTTGAAAAAAGTCATGGTTAGATGTTGAAAAAAGTCATAGGTAGTATTCAAAAAAAGTCATTTTTATGTCGAAAAAGTCATAGTATAGCATGTCGAAAAAAGTCATAGTATAGCATGTTGAAAAAGTCATGAAAAAAATCATAGTATAGCATGTTGAAAAAGTCATGAAAAAAATCATAGTATAGCATGTTGAAAAAAAGTCATAGTATTACAGTATTGCATGTCGAAAAACGTCATAGTATAGCATGTTGAAAAAAGTCATAGTATAGCATGTTGAAAAAGTCATGAAAAAAGTCATAGTATAGCATGTTGAAAAAAAGTCATGTGTAGTAAGTCGAAAAAGTCATAGTATTTTGAAAAAAGTCATAGTATTGTATGTCGAAAAAGTCATAAAGTCATAGTATAGCATGTTGAAAAAGTCATGAAAAAAGTCATAATATAGCATGTCGAAAAAGTCATAGTATAGCATGTCGAAAAAGTCACAGTATTGCATGTCGAAAAAAATAGTATAGCATGTCGAAAAAAGTCATAGTATAGCATGTTGAAAAAAATAGTATAGCATGTCGAAAAAAGTCATAGTATAGTATGTCAAAAAAGTCATAGTATAGCATGTTGAAAAAGTCATGAAAAAAGTCATAGTATAGCATGTTGAAAAAAAGTCATAGTGTAGTATGTCAAAAAAGTCATAGTATAGCATGTTGAAAAAAGTCATAGTATAGCATGTTGAAAAAAGTCATAGTGTAGTATGTCAAAAAAGTAATTGTATGTCGAAAAAAGTCATAGTATAGCATGTTGAAAAAAGTCATAGTATAGCATGTTGAAAAAGCATGAAAAAAGTCTGAAAAAAGTCTAGTTTAGCATGTCGAAAAAAATCACAGTATTGCATGGTCAAAAAAAAGTATAGCATGGGCGGGAAAAAAATCATAGTATAGCATGTTGAAAAAAAAGTATAGCATGTCCAAACTTATAAAAAGTCATGGTATAGTATGTCGAAAAGTCATAAAAATCTAGTAAGCATGTCGAAAAAAGTCATAGTATAGTATGTCGAAAAGTCAAAAAAAGTCATAGTATGCATGTTGAAAAAAAGTTTGTGTAGTATGGGCAAAAAATCATGAAAAAAATCATAGTTAGCATGTTGAAAAAGTCATAGTATGCAGTTGAAAAAGTCATGTGTAGTATGTCAAAAAAGATGTTGTCTGTCGAAAAAGTCATAGTATCATTTGAAAAAAGTCATATATAGCATGTTGAAAAAGTCATAGTTGCATGTCGAAAAAAGTTTTAGTATAGTATGTCGAAAAAGTCATAAAAAAGTCAAGTAAGCATGTCAGAAAAAGTCATAAAAAAGTCATAGGATAGCAGTTGAAAAGTCATGAAAAAAAGTCATAGTATAGGATTTTAAAAAAATGTAAGCATGTCGAAAAAAGTCATAGTATAGTATGTCGAAAAAGTCAAGTATGAATGTGAAAAAAAATCAAGTATATGTTGAAAACGTCATGAAAAAAGTCATAGTATAGCTGTTGAAAAAATCTAGTATGCATGTTGAAAGAGTATGAAAAATCATAGTTAGCATTTTCGAAAAAAGTCACGTTTTTTTGCTGTCAAAAAATAGTATAGCATGTCGAAAAGTTATGTATAGATGTCAAAAGTATAAAATCATAGTATAGCATGTTGAAAAGTCATAAAAATCGATCGCATGTTGAAAAAAAGTATAAAAAGTCATTTTGCATGGTGTCGACCTTTCTTTACTGTCAGGGAAAACTAGGACGTAACACAAACTAACACTCAAACAAGGAAGGAGACAAAGTCAAATACAAACAAGATTTTTAATCGTAATTATAACACAACACCACGCAGCCACACACCCCAAAGCACAGCACACACCACACGCTTTAAAAACCACAGGGTCTCCAAGGCCAAACACAAACAAATCGCAATAACATTTTTAACTGTCACATGGGTGGTAGATGAACTTTGGACACCACACTACGGCAACCTGGACATTTGGTTATTACATTTTACATTTATTTAAGCATTTTAATTTTTGTTTCCCCCCTCCGTACTATTCAAATTTGTTATTTTACTTTTTCGTATTATTATTTTTTTTAATTTTATGCTGATATTTTCCCAGTATTTCATTTTATTTATTTTGTCTTTGTGCGATTTTGCTGTGTAACACAGGGGAAATTTTTATTTTTTTGGGATCAAAAAATCCACCTCCATCCATCCATCTGGAAACAAAATGGCAATGAACTACAGATTGAGAAAACCAAAATACACAATGCTAAACTCCCTGACTAACCACGAAACAGAAGAAAAAGGGGGTCAAAACAAATGGCAGAGAACCCTTACCAGCTTCAGATACCAAGTCCTTCAGTCTACAAATCATATGCACCAGCAGAGATTACTAACTACACCAACTGCTCTCAGCACAACCGGAAGTTGGAAAGAGGAAGGGGCGGTGTCTTTAACTCGGGAGCTTTTATGCAGGCCAGCTGATGACCGGATTGGTAACACCTGTGGACAATCAGGCCCTCAGGGGTGGCAAACCCGAAACACAGAAAAACAACACCAAATGGCTCTCTTCCAAACAGAGGCCAGAGCAGCGTTAGAGAACGTAACGCCCCCTCCCATAAGAACAAACACCGCCCGGATGTTGACCCACACTACTTCCGTCACTTAAGCAGTAAAGAAAAAAAAACAAGCCACGGGTGCCAAACACACGAGAAAACCAACAAAAAGTCACACACGAGACAAAGTATCAGCAACAACGTTGTCAACCTCTTTTCTTGTGTCTTATGTCTAGATTAAACTCTTGGACTGGTAATGCCCAGCACATCAGCCTCTGATTATGGTTGTACATACGATGGAGAAAAACCAGGGGACTGCATTGGTGCTGGATCTCTGAGGAAAAGGAGGCTGAGGGTCGAATTGAGAATTAGGAAAAGGTTTAATGCAATAGCAGTGATGAAGATGATAAGACAAAGACAATAAGACACAAACAAACAAAATAACACTGCAGCTGACAGCGGACTGATCCACGCTCCCCCTGACGGAGTCACGTGAAAGCAGTCCAGAAACTTCTCAGATCACACTCTTTTGTGCGCTGCACCGGGGGGCTGTTCCTTTTCCCCTGGTGCATTCAATTCCATTCTCATTGGTCCGTTGTTGTCATGACAGCAGGCCGTGCATCTTTGCTGTGCAATGAGAACTGACCTGCCTTCAAACACTGCACCTTTGGGGGTTGTTTTGGTTACAGAACAGAGGGGTCTGTCGTGTAAATGTGAAACTCTGACATCAACATAGTCCAATCAACATTGTATTGTCTCAACCTAGACTAAGACCCCAGGGGACAGGAGACAGAAGACCACCTTTTGTTGCATAGCAGGAAGCCCCTTTCCATATGTTAAATGCCAGACTTGACCTGATCAACTCTTTACAGTCAGAAAGTGGGGGAAAAATGGGGACAGATGTATGCATAACTTTCTAACCTGGCTCCTTCAGACATTTTAACTTTTTAAAACTCAACAATCCCACATACACTTCAAAGTGTTGCAAGGCAAGGAGCAAAGCCAAGGCTTCATTCTCAATAGTGGAACAGTTAAGCTGATGGCGCTTGAACTTAACTGAGAAGTAGGAGACAGAATGGCTAATGTCGTTGGGCCCATCTTGAAGCAGCACCGCTCCGGCTCCAGTAGCGCTTGCATCCACCTCGATCTTGAATGGCTTAGTGAAGTCCGGGGCGGCTAGTACCGGAGCACGACAGAGAATAGACTTGGCACAGTCAAAGGCCTGATGGCATTCACTGGTCCACACAAAAGGCTGGTTTGGGCTACACAAGTGAGTGAGAGGGGCTACCACCACAGAAATGTTTCGGCAGAAACACCGATAATACCCAGCCATTCCTAGGAACCGCCGAAGCTCACGTCTGGTAACACATGTCGAAAAAAGTCATGAAAAAAGTCATAGTATTGTATGTTGAAAAAAGTCATGGTATAGCGTGTCAAAAAAAGTCATAGTGTAGTATATCGAAAAAGTCATGAAAAACGTCATAGTATAGCATGTTGAAAAAGTCATAGAATAGCATGTCGAAAAGTCATAGTATAGCATGTCGAAAAAAGTCATAGTATGCCATGTCGAAAAAAGTCATAGAATAGCATGTCGAAAAAAGTCATAGTATGCCATGTCGAAAAAAGTCATAGAATAGCATGTCGAAAAAGTCATAATATAGCATGTTGAAAAAGTCATAGTATAGCATGTCGAAAAAGTCATGAAAAAAAGTCATAGAATAGCATGTCGAAAAAGTCATAGTATAGTAAGTTGAAAAATTAATGAAAAAAGTCATAGTATAGCATGTCGAAAAATTCATGAAAAAAGTCATGGTATAGCATGTTGAAAAAGTCGGTCTTGACTTTGTCACATGGCAGCGTGTGGGGGGGGGGGGGGGAACAGACCACTCAGACAGCAGCAGTTTCCAGAGGTATCACTGTTTTTATTTCAGAGTGTCTGAGAGAAAAGGCACTAAACCAAACCGGGAAAGTGACATTGACTATGAATGACAGAGAGTAATGCAGAGGAATCAGGTTTAAATTAACATATATAAAGTTTACACAACACCAGGCATACAAACAAAGTCAGTGTCCCCCCACACACACACATAGCTTATTAACTACACATTTCCTGACTGATTAATAAATACAGCAGGCTGAAAACACCAGGAGGCGTTGAATGAAAATTCCCACACAAATTTGTCAGCATATGTAAAAGAGGACCCAACATCCTGTAGTGTTTAACAGCAGGACATGTACATTTCATTTTTCCTCCTGAAGCTTTAGCCACAACTAAAGAACAAACTATAAAAGAAATCATAAATAACATTTTCTGTCATACAGAGGCAAACTTTCTAATGTTGGAAAGACTTTTAAAGCCCCATTCAGACAGGATAAACATTACAGGGGGAGGTGGGGAATTATTCACTGTGCTCTTTTGTAATTTAACTCCTTGTTTTTTGATCTGGATAATACAGGATAGGGTCATGAATAGAGATGGGCCTTCAGCGGTTGTATCCCAAAAGCCTCCACAGGTGGGTGGCAGAGACTTAAAGGGGAGGCAAAGAAACATTACAATGAAATTATTTAATTAAATTATAATGTGGACAAGCGAGTTTGCAGAGAAACAGCAGGTAATTACTATCCAGTCTGAATGGGTGATCGTCTGATTATCTTTGCGTGGATTTCTTTAAATTTCACGTACTGCCTTTAACATTTTCTACAACATAAACTTATACAGTTACACAATAACTGATTGTTTGGTCATTTAAACTGCTGGGTGTGTGTTGTATTTCTGCACGGTCTACTTCACAGGTTTTAGTTACTTGTGTCACTACTTTGGAGCAACAGTTAGGAAAATATATCCGGGATTTCGAGAGTAGTTGTAATACTTAGTAGTATTTTGTAATATTTTAGGTTGTTTTAAGTAATGTTTTAAACTGTTATCAAAATAACAATGTTGATACATTTTTGTATTATGATTTTATTCTCTCAACACTACAACTTGTTTCTTAATATTTAAATGATATCCTCTAGATCTCAGAAGTGTGGCTCTAATTCTCCATCATTTGTCCAGAAAGTCTCTATTCCTAACTGAAGAATTCAAATGACTTATTTCAGCCCTGTTAAACTCTGATGTAACAATTCATGGTTTTTTTTGTATGTTTATTTTTTGGGGGGGGGGGAGAGAGGAAAGCCAATTAATAATAATAATTCATATAATGGGAGTGTTACATGTTTCAAAAGAAAAATATTTTGGTTTTTCAACAGAAACCCATAAAAACTCCAGATTGATAACGACAACAACAGACCACTGACATCTTTTTTGTGGTGACTGAAAACCACCACAGTAATTCTCTTTCACACACAAAAACACACTCTCACAAAGGAGGGAGGGAGGGAGGAAAGGAGGGAGGGGGATGACAGGATGAGGAAAACTGGGATCAGGAAGGGGGGGCGGGGATTCGGGGCGCAGTTGGCTGTGATTGGAGGGCGGGGCTGTCCATCTGTCACAGCTGGTCTTTGTAGTAGCCGAGCTTGGCGAAGGACATTTCCCTCCGTAGCTGCATCACCTCCCAGAATATCTGCTCTGCTGCGCGCGCGCACACACACATACACACACACACACACACACCACACACACCACACCACACCACACACACACCACACACACACACCACACACACACACACACACACACAAGAGGGAAACGCCATCAGTCAAATCAAAAGTCAATATAGTGTGTCAACAGAAATAAAAAAGTAATAGCATGGCGTGGTAAAGAAAAAGTGTGTGTGTGTGTGTGTGTGTGTGTGTGTGTGTGTGTGTGTGTGTGTGGTGTTGTGTGTGTGTGTATGTGTGTGTGTGTGTGTCTCTTACCATCCTGCTGTTTGACCAGCCCTTGGTGGATGTAGCGGATATAGGTGAAGAAATTACACACTGCTGTGATCTGAGAAGACAAAAACACAAAGACAAATACAATTAAAGTTAAAAAACATTTGTTTGTGAAACAGATGTTTTCGAGGTGTTGCAACAACTTCATTTTTCTAGAAACCTTTTTAAGAAAGTTAATGGAACGAAGTCAGACAGCCTACAGCCGATGCCATGACGTCAAGAAAGACATGACAGACTAAAAAGAAAACATGAAGGAGATGATTTTGTAGTTGTGGCCCGCCAGGGCAAAATTATACCGCCACGGTATTAGAAACAGGGCAGATGCACAGTGTGTGTGGTGTGTGTGTGTGTGTGTGTGTGTGTGTGGCAGAGCAGATATTCTGGGAGGGGTTTCTGTTACACCACACACTCTGTATATCTTTATTATCTGTATTTATATTTTTTCCATTTCAAGTACTTACTTTTTCAATATTATTTATGGTCACAGGTAAATATAATTTGTATTTTGGTTACCTACTTTTGCTTTATTGTTTTAATTACATATTCAATTTCATTTTAACGTCACTCACTTACACTGCAGTATTGTTTTCTGTACTGTGGCAACCGCCCTTTGAAATATCTTTATGTGACGCCACTTTACTTCCAGCCTACCCTCTGCTCATTGGCTGTTGTTTGCCTGTTTGTTTGTGTGTTTACTTGTTTGTTTGTTTGTTTTGCTTTTATTGTAGACAATGCTGCTGTAATAAGGGAATTTCCCCGCTGTGGGATGAATAAAGTATAATTTGATCTAATCTAATCTATTAAACCAACAGCTCCACCAAAAACGTCACCGGGGCGGCTCCGTTCTAATTGGACTACGTTCAACTTGAACCGGAGTTCCCATTTTAAAGCCAGATCATCATAATGGCGGCTCGTTTGGAATACAATACAATGTTGTATTTTACAAAATAGGTCACCGAAACGTGTTTCTGAAAACATTTTTAGTGAGAAATAGGCCGTGCAGCTGCTGAATCTGTCTGTTCTTTGATCAACAAAGAGAGGCGTTCTTCATGCTCATCCCACTCGTCATTTCCAGTACGTGTTTTAACATAAGTGCACTGATTCGGTAGTCAAGGGCTAGCACTCCACCAATCAGATTGGTCATTGAGTCCAACGGCCCTAACCCTCCAATTTAACAAGTCAAATCGGCCCAAATTAAAGCGACGGATTCTCAGACTCGAGTCACCGACCTCGGCAGACTGTACCAACGGCCGAGAATGGGGTTGGTGTGTCAGCGCCTTAACAGAAAGGAAAATGAACAAGTTGTTGCTTTTGTGTGTGTGTGTGTGTGTGTGTGTGTTGGTTACTCACTCTATATCTACAATACGGAGACACATAGTAATAGTTGGACGAATCTCCAAACTTGATTCTGTGCTTACAGGTTTTGGTCTGACCGCTCAGGGCACATTTTCTATCAGAGACACACACAAAAGAGAGACAGACGAGAGGTTATTTATGGGTTTTGTTTCAAAGTGAGGACAAAACAACAACCTATCAAACAGAACAAGACTAATACTAAGACTTGAGGAAGCAAGGAAAGGAAGGAAGGAGAGATGGTCACTGTTAGACATTTATCAAGCTTGCTATCATCAGGATTGCTTTGATAAACCTGGACAGAAGAAAGTATTAAAGGAGTAGTATTATTATTATTATTATTATTATTATTATAAGAGATAGAAGGGATGGTTGGAAGAGCCAGGCAGGGAACAACTGAGGGGTAATTAAAAAATGCTGATGGAAAAGAGAGAGAGAGAGAGAGAGAGAGAGAGAGAGAGAGAGAGAGAGTTAGACTTACGTGATGAGCTCAGCTCTTCGCCCACTAGAGGAGGAAATTGAGGGAAGATGGAGAGATGATGATGAAAGATTGATAGCTCGATGAATAGGAGAAAGAGTTGCTGTGTGTGTGTGTGTGTGTGTGTGTGTGTGTGTGTGTGTGTGGTGTGTGTGTGTGTGTTGTGTGTGTGTTGTGTGTGTGTGTGCTGTCTAGGGCTGGGCAATAACTCATTCTATTATATTGATATCTGAGGCTACGTAATATCCCGATTTGACACAAGTTTTGTCTTGTCCTGTTTTTTTAAAGCGCCCATATTCTGCTCATTTTCAGTTTCATAATTGTATTTTGAGGTTGTACCAGAATAGGGTTACATGGTTTCATTTTCAAAAAACACCATATTTTTGCTGCAGATCCTGTTTCCACCCTGTGTGTTTAGGTTTTTGCTCCAGAGTGAGACATCTCCCTTCAATCCTATCTTTGTTGGGAGCTGCACATGCTCAGTAGCTCGGTAAGATCCATCAGCTGATAACTCTTTCTCCAGCTTTGATCAGTCCAAGGCAGGATAAAGTGAAAAAGTGATTTTTTATTTTTTTTTCATAATATGGGCACTTTAAAAGGCTGCATTACAGTAGAGTGATGTAATTTTGTGAAAACACTAGACTGTTCTAGCTGTTCTATTATTTGCCTTTACCCACATAGTTATTATAGCAACATAGCTGTTGATTATTTATCAAAATTCTCATTGTGTGCTCATTTTGTGAAAGCACCAATTGTTAACCCTACAACATCCCCACAATAGTGATTTTGAGGAATTTGGTCCAAAATATTGGGATATTTGATTTTCTCCATATGGCCCAGCTCTAGCGCTGTCTTACTTTGGTCCTCCACACTCCACCGCCGAGGCTTTGACCACCGGCAGCGGCTGGAAACCGACCGGCTCCACACTGAGCGTGTTCTGCTCCACAGCTTCCAAGATGGCCGAACCGAGCTGAGGAGAGAGCAGGAGAGGACAATGGGCCTTCAAGGAAAGGTTGGAAAAGTGGACAGTACAGTGATGGAATAAAGACTAACTTTGCAAGACGTACTCTACTAGGTCTACAGTAGGGATGGGAACTTTGATACTATCAGGATATGTTGCCTGTCGTAACAGTGGTAACATGATACAGCAATCCTGCAAAGCTCGACATTGCAAGAAAAACCTCCACGATACATCACGATATCTGGGAGACTGAAGAAGGAAACATACCCCCCCACACCCCCAAAATTTGGTTTTGGTTTTGAGTGGTGTGAAAGCTCATTTGAACTCTGGCGCGGACCAAACAACCGAACTCTCGGGTTGCATCCAAGTTCTCTAGAGTTTGATTTAACACCAAATCCGCTGTCTACACCGTGTTATCCTCCTGCTAGAGTTAGCATCCAACAGGCCTCAACAGGGCCAGTTTTAAATGTTTTTTCAGCCCTTAAACATGGGCCAAGCCATGTGCCAGCCAAAAGAGCCCACTGTTGCTTAGTTACCAATGCACGATAGCTTTTATACTCTTGAACTGCAGCTCTCCTGGCTCACTTTGCTCCTTTGAAAGCCGTCGATCTCTCTCTCTCTCTCTCTCTCTCTCTCTCTCTCTCTCATGGGTGGGCCAAATTCTCTGGGCGACCAAAGCAGAGAAAGGGGAGGTAACCTTGCCCCTTATGACCTCGTTAGGGGCCATATTCCAGCTCGGCCCATCTGAGCTTTCATGTTTTCAAAGGCAGAGCAGGATACCCAGGGCTCGGTTTACACCTATCACCATTTCTAGCCACTGGGGGACCATAGGCAGGCTGGGGGAATGCATATTAATGTTGAAAAATTCATTAAGTGACATTTTCATGCCTTTAAAATATTTTTTGAATGGTTGTTTTGTTGCGTCCTTGCTCCATAACCACTACTAGCCTTTAGGTGAGATCTTTGTCTGCATCTCTCTGTACCTCACTCTTGCTGAAAGTGAGGCAGGGGTAGATGTCCTCGCGGTAAACTCTCTCCAGGAAGCAGCAGCCCCGGTCGAGTGTCGGCTCCTCCTTCCACGCCTTAAAGTCGCTGAACAGCTGACTGTCCACCTACATGTTCAACAACACAGGATAACGTATTAAAAGTATTGTCAGCTGGTGTTACGTGAAGTTCTGTAGGCTCGTGTTAGCGCTCTTACCTCTCTACACTCCCGTACGATGGGCTGCGTGGCCGACGGGTCAGGCTGCGTCCCCATGATGGCCGAGGAGGTGCTCTTGTTCCTGCTGTGGCCCTTTCTGAAGGGGGTCTTCCCCCCGGCTCCTGCAGAGGGCAGTTCACCTAGCGGGGAGGTGGGGGAGGAGAGCACCAGGGTCTTCAGGGCCTGGACCTCCGCCTGAAGGACGTCAATCTAAAAAGAAAAAAAGCTCTTTTTTTAGCTAATCTGATAGATGGAAACATGCTGACACCAACATATAGACCTATTTGGACCATTTAAAGTATGCAAAATTAGCAGCTCCTCTTTGCAGTGTACCCTCACTGGGGAACTTTGTCAATAAATAAAACTTAAAACATGATGATTCTCGGTTTCAATTGCTTTTTTGATGATTTCTAAGCTGATTCATGGACATTTATACACATCAGAGATTTTGGCCCAAAACCAATGTCTGGACTCATAGACTTTGGTGCGCACTCGTAAGGGGCGTAGGGTTGTCTCAATGTCGAATTTCAAAGGGTGGGAGTACACACTTTCCGTGAGTCTGCATCGATGCAGACTTCACCAAAGGGGATTACCCACAGTTCAAAGCGTTGTGACGTTTGGAATCAGCCAGTCTCCTGGGCCTTGGCCGTGTGGAAAGCAACAAACTGACAATGAAAATTCCCAAACCATTTCATGTCTGTGTGTTTTGAAGAACTGACTGAGTTGGGACTCTGGTAAGGATTACGATATTCAACACAAACTCAGTCGTGAGAGGAACATTCGTAGTGTTGTCACCTTTCCCAGGGCTTCTTTCAGTTGTTTTTCAGCATTTGCCTGTTTGACGTTGGCTTCTCTGACCATTTTGTGGGCCTCCTGGAAAACACACACAAACGATTTTATTATTTTTTGGATATCTTCTTCACTCACAATATAAGTGTTGGGATTTTGTCTTTATTCCGATAGTGAAGCAGATTTACACAAGCTCAATGCCTATTAAAGGAACAATTCACTCAAACGTTAGAAATACATAATGGTAACATAAAGTTAAGCATCTGTTTGAATACGTAACACAGATTTTGCAGCATACATCTACAGGCTACAAAAAACACACAAACACACAACACACACAGAGATAAGAACCCCAACACCTGCTATGAGAAAAAGGGTGAAGAACAAGGAGTGTAAGGAGGAAAGGAACAACAAGTCGTGAAGGCCAGCCGCACAGCTTCCATCTGCTTGGTTCATCCAACGGCAGAACAAGAAATGTGTCAAGCAATTGAAAAAGGTTTGGTGTTCTTGTGAAAGACTGTTTGCCCCAGTGTTGGGGAAGACTACTGCATAGGTGGAAAACGTTGCATGAAGCCTTTAGTGTCTCCGGAGGGAACTGTGTCTTCAAGTGTCATTTGAAGCAATGTCGGTTAGGGTTCGAAGACTACAAGTTTGAAAATGATTTAAAAAAAAATATCTTGAGGTGTGTTTAGGTTTTAGAAAGAATGTCTTTTGCTACGTTTAACCCTCGCTTCCACACTACTCCGGCATTTCCCAGCTCTTGAAATGGAGACATTTGGAAAAACTGCTGCCCCTGTTTTGGTTTGAAAACTCTGGGGTAACTATGTAGATTAAACGGGCTCAAACTGAGTCCGTAGGAAAGGCTGATGCACGTCAGTCTGTCTTATCAGTTAGGTAGGCTTACAAACCTGTCAGTAACAGTTCCACAGTTTTGCCATTGCTGTTCTTTCTCCAAAGTATTTACTGTATTTTCAACTCATACATCCATGTTTTTCAACATTTGTAGGCCATTTGTAGGCCAAAACCCCCTTACCTGAAAGAGAGACGGGGCAGGGACCCCCCTACTAAATATATTGTGTAAAATAACATGTAGGTCACATTGAATCTGTTGCTGGTGACCTTACCTACATGCCAGTAAGTCTGTCATAAATGGTTTTGGGGATAAAAACTCAAAGAAGTATAAAATAAAGATTTAGAGCCCCATGATTATTTCCCCCTCTCAGAGATTCAGTTATAAGTAAAAAAAAGTACAGAGTTGAACCAAGCAAGACTGAGAAACAGAGCTTTCTCTCTGGTCACCAGCTCCAGAAAAAGAGCCATAGTTGTTTCTACTTTAATGACTTGATGGAGGATCAAGCAGAATACCCTGAGACGCACTAAATGTTTAGAAGTCCACTAAAACACAGCCTCCCAGCGCCTTCGTTTCACATCTCTGCTGCCAAAAAACAGAGAGCCACAAATCCCAGGGAGGACCATTTTCATTTTTCTGTCTGGCCGCTGCCTCGGGAGGAAGGGAAACAGGAAACGGGAAGCAGAGGAGACGGACAGATGGACGGGGGAGAGGCGGACCGACCTGGAACAGACTGGCGGTGAGCTCCTCCAGCTCCTGGCCGAGCTGGTCTCTGACTTTAGACAACCTCTCACACTCCTCATCCTTTAACAGCAGCTCCTTCCACACACACACACACACATACAAACACAGAAAACAACACAACAGAAAAACAACCGCCAAATGAAAACACATGGAAGTAAGAAATGAAAATGATGAAGAAATAAAAAAATTGTGAAATATGTTGGACTCGTTCCCATTTTAAATAAAAAAAAATGTATAAAAATAAATCATGTAAATGCATTTAACATAAAATATTACAAGATGTTAACGTCAGTAATGATAGTATGGGTGAGATGAAGTGAAGTCTTACAAACACACACTGTCCCAACTGCACACATCCACTTACATTCAGTTTAAATTCAAAAACCTTCAGGTTAAGACCAGAGACTGTGTGTGTGGTGTGTGTGTGTGTGGTGTGTGTGTGTGTGGTGGTGTGTGTGTGTGTGTGTGTGTGTGTGTGTGTGTGGTGTGTGTGTGTGTGTGTGTGTCCTACCTCTGGGCCTTTGCCAGCTCCTCCTTCAGTTCTCGCTTCCTTTCTCTCGGACCTCCATCACGATGGGCTGCGCAGCCGCGACAGGCTGTCGCTCAAAGCGCCGCACTCCTCGCCATCCTCTGCAGACAGGAAGTTGCCCTCGGTTGACTCGCCTCCTGGCCCGGCACACTGTGCAGCAGCGTAACCATGGAAACGACAGGTCAGTTATGGATTACAGTGGATACAAAAGAAAAGTCTTGGGCCAAATTATTTTCACTACCTTCCATTGTGGCTGTGCCGTGGTGTGGAGTACACCGGCTGCGTGGGGAGCTGGTCGGCCCGCAGTGAGGTGGGGCGGCCACTGGGGTGCGCTCCCAGAGAGTGGGTGCGGTACAGAGAGGTGGGCGGGGCACTCTGTCGGGCGGGGGGGCGCTGCTCAGCTTGGTTCTGCAGGAGAACACACGTGGAACCAATTAAGACATTAAAAGTTATCAAGAGTGATAGCTAACTATCTATAAAGTGAGGGCCGTCTTTGTGTGTGTGTGTGTGTTTTTTTACTTACTTACTTAACGTCTGTGCTGGTGGAGCTAGATGGTTTAATGAATAATAATGCATCATATTTTAAAATCTGAAGTGAATCTCCAACATAACTGGTTACATTTCTCCATCAGGTAAATGTAGTAGTACAATGTTTTCCTCTGAAGTAGAAGTACACAGTAAGACACAGGTGGGTTGCTTTGGGGGCCTTCTGGAAGTTATTTTGGGGTACAGTGGTTCTGGAGAAAGCTACAAGCAGCAACGCTGGAAGCCAAGCAATCGGCTTGTTCCAATCAGGCACGATTTGAAGTATTAAAAGGTCCGATGTGTGAGAGTTTCTCCCATCTAGTGTTGAGATCATATATCGCTCATCAACTCTCTCGCACCACGCAGTTCCAAGAAAGCATTACAGCTACGGTAGCCTTCACGCTTCATAAAGCCAAACTCTTGCTCTTTTCAATCTCCTTTTTATATTTCTGGGCGACGAAGAAGAAGAAGACTCCTGTTCCTGAAATTTGGATTTTTAATACACGTGGTCCTCCATGTTTCCCTCCTCAAAGCAAAATAGCGACAAGCGGAGCAGTATGTCCTGTATGTCCTTTACCGGCTGATGTATTTCAAGATGGTGCAGGAGTATGGAGCATTGACCCCAGTTCATGCAAATAGAAATCTGACATTTTAAGCCAATGGGAATACTTGGAATTGAAGGTGGTGGTGGTAAATATTCATAAAAAAGAACAGGTGAACGGGCAACACCGATTTTGATAATGAACAACTGAACACATTACACACACACATTACACACACACACATTACACACACACACACACACACACACACACCACACACACACACACACAAATGAGCAACCTTCATGATGACAGAAAACCTTAGTTAAACTCAAAGATCTTCTGTCAATCAAGTACTATGCTGAAAAATGAATGTCTACCTGCATGTGATGAGATGATTCAACGTACCTGAAGGTCAGGTGTGGTGGGTGAGGCCAAGTTCACCTCATGAAACCCCTCCAGAGTTTCGGCATTGGTCTGTCCGCTGCTGCAGGCCATGGCAGCTGCTCTCAGACATCATACACTCTGCTGAGACAGACACACACACACACACACACACACACACACACACACACAAGTATGTTTTGTTAAGCTGTTAATGAGGCCCAGGGGGTCTATGACCCCAAACATAACATAAAAATAACCAACATTATACAAATTGATTTTTTAATTTTAAGTTTTAGATCCTTGAAACTGAATTTGGACAATATGTTTGTAAGGATTCATCAAATTCTTTGACTGTTATTATGAAGGCAGGTAAACTGTGTTTTTAAAGTTTAAGATGCATAAACTGCCGTAAACTGCATGGTACCAGGATTTTTATTTACATGCAGATGTTCTTTTTGAAAATAACAACAATGCCTGAAAAGATGAGGGTAAATCCATCTATAAATAGTTTACAAGTTCACCTTGTTGAAGCTTTCAGCTCAGTGGATGAATCAAATTCTGGAGGGGTGTGTGTGTGTGTGTGTGTGTGTGTGTGTGTGTGTGTGTGTGTGTGTGTGTGTGTGTGTGTGGTGTGTGTGTGTGTGTGTGTGTGTGTGTGTGTTGTCAAAGTCTGCTTTATTGTCAATTTCTTTACATGTCAAAACATACAAAGAGATCGAAATTACGTTTCCCTCTATCCCACGGTGGAGACAAGACATTTTTAACCAATTAGGTCCACAGACAAAACATAACATTCAAGTAAACAATATAAAAAGTAAAAATAAGAAGATATATATACAATGAGGAAAATAAGAGCAGCAAAATCTGAGTTAAAAATGTGCAATTATGCATACAGTAGACAGTCAATATGATACAATAGTGCAACAAGTCAGGCGGTAGCATAGTGGTGCCAGTTATGTAAGAGCAGCAGAAATGTGTTCCCAAGGGTTTTCAGGACAACAACAACAAGTTGCAAAGTGTGCAAGTGTACAAGTGGAGTAGTGCAAATGGAATAGTGCAAGGCAGCCATTTTTGCTCCAAAGTCCAGGATGTTATGTAACTGAGGGTAGAGGGGGGAGAGGGGGGAGAGAGTTCAGCATCCTAACAGCCTGGTGTATGAAGCTGTTGGTGAGTCTGGTGGTGCGGGAGCGCAGGCTTCTGGACCTCTTCCCGGTGTCTCTGGGAAGTCTCGTGTGTGTGTGTGTGTGTGTGTGTGTGGTGTGTGTGTGTGTGTGTTGTACCTGTACCATAGTGCAGCTGTGGACGGAGACGCTGGGACGATGGACGGAGGCTTTCAGTCAGTCATCAGAACAACAGGACAGGACCGTCTCCAGATGAACGAGATGAACTCAAGAAACCCACCGACAGCCGACAGGTAACGCCCGTCTTCAACCTGAGAGAAGAAGAGAGACGATACGTTCCCTTACTACTATTACGAGCCAAAAGAAATCCGAACACGTATGAAAACGTAGAATCTAAAAAGACACGGACACATTTGCATTTAAAGTTTGAAATTTCATGGAGTGCAACAAAGCTGCGATGTACACTTCAAAGGTCAATTCGATTTAATCCAAGGATTTTTGAGACCAATACAGATTTTAGAGGGGAAAAATTCGAAGATTACCGGTGTGAAATAGACCTTTTCTATGTGGATTGTGAACTGGTTTTGCACTGATATGTAAAAAAGTACTCAGAAGGCTGCTTTTAAAAAACAAATAACTTTTTTAGAGAATATTTAACAATGTTATACATTCGACTTCTTGAAATGAATACTGAAAAAGACTAAATAAAATAGCTTAAATAAACATTAGTACTGTGAGTCCTGTATCAGTCAATTGCTGATTGAAATAGTACGTCGTGACACTGTGTCTACATCAAATCATACAACATTTTCTGTATTAAATTTTCAGTAAAACAATGATATTGCCTCATATCAGACAACATATACACCAATATTGATGTCGGTTGTAGGCCAGTATTGGGCACTAAATTTGACAATATATTTTACTATTGCAGGAAAGCTTAATAATTATGCGATAATGTGATAGTTTTGGCCACAATAATCATAGCATGAAAATTTGATAGCGGCACATCTGTACTTCAAAGTAACTTCCCTCCTCCTTTTTTCCACTTCCAACAGGTTTATAATACCATAAATTTAATAACTTTACAGCGGACTGGAGTCTAGCTTCACTTTGTGGGTCAAACTCCGGCAGCGGCAGACAGGAAGAAACCGGATGTTCATAGTCGACAAGGGAGAGACTGACAACTCCTCACCTAAACAAAGCATCAAGTATATTCACATACCAAAGATGCTCCATCCATCATCATCATCATCATCATCATCATCATCATCAGCATGATCATCATGATGTTCTTTAAATAATCTCTGTGACACTTTTCCATTTCTAGCTGCCCTACCTTATGTTTTGCCTACCTCAGCAAGGTGTTTTTTAACAGCACACCGGTCCCACCTGCTCAGCCTGGTGTGTTCCTTCATGTATGTGTGTGTATGTGCGTGTGTGTGTGTGTGGATGTGTCCCCATCTAAGCATATATACAAAAGCTGAAATTCAGCGACTTGCTCGAGAAGACAAACAAAGCTGGCGTGACTCACGAAAACTTGCCTCCCTCCCTGAGTTATTTAAAGATCCAGCTGAAGAATGAGGTCTGTGATGTGTTTTTATATCAGTATCATTAGGTCAAAGTCACACCTTCTGCCGTCATAAACGTCAGCAGACAATCCCAAAACATGATGCTTATTTGGGATGATTAATCCATCACGATTAACATTCGGTCGGGTCACTGTTTTGGTCCAAGTCTCCTTGTTGCTGTGTGAAATTACAGCTGACAGCGCTGGACTGCTGGTGCATTCAAGGTCAATCAGACAACTGAGACTTTGTGAGACAGCAGCAGAACAGCAACCTCTTTACTCAAATATCTTGCAAAAAACGGGCCTGTGACATGAACACACACCTGCCACTTTGGTAAATTTTGACTCAATACCACCCACAGCGTCCTGCGGCACAAATGCTGACTAGAGCCCAACTTGTGGATTAATCTGCTGATGAAATTAGTCCCCAACAAAGTCCCCATTTCTCCTAATTGGTTGATTTAAAAATGCAATGATTAGAAAAGTCTGAAATTGCTTGACTGTGAGGAGCTCGGAGTAGAGCCGCTGCTCCTTCGCGTCAAAAGGAGCAGGTTGGGTGGTGGGCATCTGGTGAGGAGCCTCCTGGGGAGGGTCACTAGTGGAGGGGTCCATATCGTCCAGCTGGGAGGAGGCCTCGGGGAAGACCCAGGACTAGGTGGAGGGACGTCCAGCTGGGAGGAGCCCTCGGGGAAGACCCAGGGACTATGTGGAGGGACGTCCAGCTGGAGGAGGCCTCGGGGAAGAACCAGGACTAGGTGGAGGGACGTCCAGCTGGGAGGAGGCCTCGGGGAAGACCCAGACTATGTGGAGGGACGTCCAGCTGGGATGGCCTCGGGGAAGACCCAGGACTAGGTGGAGGGACGTCAGCTGGGAGAGGCCTCGGGGAAGACCCAGGACTAGTGGAGGGACGTCCAGCTGGGAGGAGGCCTCGGGGAAGACCCAGGACTAGGTGGAGGGACGTCCAGCTGGGAGGAGGCCTCGGGGAAGACCAGGAATAGGTAGAGAGACGTCCAGCTGGGAGGACGCCTCGGGGAAGACCCAGAATAGGTGGAGGGACGTCCAGTGGGAGGTGGCCTCGAGGAAGACCCAGGACTAGGTGGAGGACGTCCAGCTGGGAGGAGGCCTCGGGGAAGACCTAGACTAGGTGGAGGGACGTCCAGCTGGGAGGTGACCTCGGGGAAGACCCAGGACTAGTGGAGGGACGTCCAGCTGGGAGGAGGCCTCGGGGAAGACCTAGGACTAGGTGGAGAGATTATATCTCAAACCTGGCCTGGGAACGCCTCGGGACCCCCCAGTCGGAGCTGGTTGATGTGGCTCTGGAAAGGGAAGTTTGGGGTCCCCTGCTGGAGCTGCTGCCCCCAAGACCGGATACCGGATAAGCGGACGAAGATGGATGGATGGATGAAATTGCTTGACTGATCTCATGAAATGACGTATGTGTGACACGCCAATTCATATGCCCTTATGGGTGTGTTATCAAGACAAATACTCACTTTTAGCGTGTTTATCAACGCCGTTTGGCCCCCATTGACTTATATTACCTTATATTAGTATATATATAGTATATATTAGTAGTATGAAAGGATGAAAATCTAACTAGGGAGGTAGTCGGGCTGGTGGACGGATCAAAGACAGGACTTTCACCCAGGAGACCGGGTTTTGGGTCCCAAGTGTCACGTTTTCGTCGTGTCACGTTTTCCTAAACTTAACCGTTGGTTTCTTTTTTTACTAAAGCCAACCCCGTTCTTCTTTTCCTAAACCCAAACTCAAGTCACATTTCCTAAACTCTCGCGATAACAAGGCAAGTGTGTCACGCCAGTTGGTGTATGTTTTATGAGAAGTTCAAGAGTTGTGTTGGAAATTAGCAAAATTATGATTAAGACGACACAACACCAAAACAAAGCATGACAAGATGCCGACAGCACACGTGCACAGGCTAAAAACATCAAAAACAATAAACTGACAAAACACTCTACCTAGCACAAGTCGTCAATCCAGTTTGTTTATTATTGATAATTGAGGTAAAATCGCTGAAACACAGAACACTTGAGGTAGAGCAACACCAACACACACACACACACACACACACACACACAACACACACACAACCACACACACAGAGAGAGAGACGACACACACAACACACACACAGACAACACAACACCAGACAGCACACACACAACACAACACACACACACACACCACACACACAACACACACACACACACACACAGAGAGAGAGCAACACACACAACACACACACAGACAGACACACACACAGACCACACACACACACAACACACACACACACACACACAACACACACACACACACAAACCACACACACAAACACACACACACACACACACACACACACACACACACACACACACACACACACAACACGGTGAGAGCCCACCCGCATCAAACCAACAAGTCGTACTCTCCCCCCCCCCCCCCCCCTCTGCATGTTTCCATGGAGACCTGTCCCGGAGAGACCGTGGTAACCTGACGCGCTGAGGGATGCTGGGGATTGATCCGGTTACTCCAGCCGCCCGGTACAGGCTCATCCGTGTGGGAAGGGTTCACAGCCAGCTCCCGTGATCCCAAACACCGACACGCAACCAACGCAACCAAACACCTGAACTGACGTGGTTTCGAAATTTGGGTTCTGCTTGTGTAGAAGTACCAAAACACCACACACACACACACACACACACACACACACACACGTACTGTACTGGGAGCTTGGCCTTTGGGGGATACGGTTAAATTAGAATCTTCTTCATTATTTATTGAAAGTAGTATCAATAATACTAGAGCTGCAGCAATCCATCAATTAGTGAAGGAGTCCATAGTCCGAAAAGTAATTATGCTTTTGCAAGCACTTGAAAGACTTTGGACTCTTGTATTTTTTCACTTGACATTTTATTGACTAAATAAATCATTAATTTCTCAGATATTTTACTGGTTTTACGTACTTGTACTCATTGTGCAGAATGGCCCATTTGAGAATATTATCCAGCATATTACTGGATTATAGTAAATGTGTTCAGCACTTTCATTTTGCAGCCGGTAAAGGTGGAGCTTTTATGAACTATTATATATCCTTCTGGGTCACTTAGTAGTGGAATAAAAAGTAAGTAGCATAAAATGGATACTTAAGTACAGTACAAGTACCTCAAAATTGTGCGTAGGTACTTGAGTAGATATACATAGTTGGATTCCACCACTGGTTGCTTCCTTAATGAACACATTTCTATGATCCAAAATATTTACAGCAAGTTGTGATTGAAAACATGACATTATTATTTTTTCATCACTAGTTTAATTATGATGTCCACTTGTATAACCAAGTTATTTTTTCTTAATCCTTTCGCTCATTTATTTTCAATTATGTTTACCCCTCCCGTTGTCCTCGGGTCAAATCTGACCCCCTTTAAAAAATGTCTATATCTGAAATATGAGTTTCTTTTCAACCAAATTACCATAAAAAAAAATGGATTGGATTCCTTCCCACGCTCGTTGTAAATACAACCGATCACTTTCATCTGTACGTTCCTCTGATCTTAACTAGTAGTCAAAACAATTCATAATTTTTGTGTTTTTTTAACTCAAATATCAGGTATGATTCTATATAAATGAGGCTTATTGACCATAAATTCTCCCCAAAAAAGAAGAAAACTAGTGGTAGTAAGGTGGTGTTAGTGAAAACTTTTTCGACCCGGGAGAACAACACAAGGGTCCAGTATGTCATTCCATTCCTTTCTACGTATATATATATTTTTTAATTTAAATAAAAAAGATGCATGTTTGTGCTGTATTATGTACACCAATGTGTTCCTAATAAAAATTGGAATTAAAGAAAAAAACATGACATTGCTCTGAACATCTGATCGATTTTATTTTATTTTAACAAATTCATAATTTAAAATGACCTATAGTCAGGATATTTCCAATGCATCACGGAGCTCTATCTGTAACAATGTTATGTATTTATTTATTTATTATTATTAGTATTTATTTTGGTGAAAGCTGACACCCAGCTCTGCAGAGAAGAGCCGTGTCTGCAACCAGCAGTAACTCAGTTTAACCCTCGTGTTGTCCTGTTTTGTATCAGAAATATGGATTTCTTTCAACCAAATTGCCCAAAAATAACATGGCTGATTCCATACATTACTTTCATTGAGTTTTTTGGGTGTTTTATTTAATCTTATAGCATTTGAATTATTTTGTTTAATGGTTTTCCAAAACAGTATCCAGACTAAACTTTGACATCTACCCATCTGAGATCCACTCAACATCCTCTGATCTCAACTATTAGTCAAAATAATACATAATTTCTGCCTTTTTTTAACTAAAAACCTATGTGTAATTTGATATAAATGAGGTTTGTTGACCATGAATTCCAAGAATAAGTGTAAAACCTGTTATTAAACCAGCTCAGGTTTAAAAAAAGAAAAAGAAAAAAGCACCAAAAGCTGGAAAAAGTGACAAACAAATCAGAAAAAGTGACAAAATCATCGGAGAAGCCCCCAAAAAATATTCATTCTCAATTTTGACCTGGGAGGACAAGTTCATGGTTAACGGGAAGACAACACGAGGGTTAAGGGCCAACAGCGTCTCTGTTCATCCGCACGAGTCCCGGCTAAGATCTTAGCGCGAGGGACAGCTGGTCCACAATGTTACCAGCACGACCATTTCCTTAAAATACAAGTGTAAATGTACCATTTCCCATCTGACGACACTTTGCAAATTCGTGTACATTAATAAAAATGGAATTCATTATTCATTTACTGACAAATGAACATGAAAACATCATCGAAACTGAAATTTACAGGGGACCAGAACGTGAACTAAGCGTCGTTATATTACGTTAATGTGCACAGATTCAGGGTTTTAATGGCTTTCTTGGTTCTAGACTATAAGGGTTGATGTACTGGAAAAATTTGATTTAATTTCTAAAAAATGTAAAAGGTGTATGGATTTATGATTAGACCAGGGGTCTCGAACAGGGGGTCCGCGACCCCTAGGGGGTCCGCAGAGGTACTGGCATGGGTTCGCGAAAGTTTTGGTTGATTAGACTTTTTTTGTATTCTCCCCCCCCCCCCCCCCCCTGCAATTTTTTCCACTAATTGAAATGTCTTTAATCCACATTAACATGAATTCAACACACTGTAGTAAACAGATAAATGGAGGCAGAAGATGTCTTTCAGTCATCAATGCGCACATGGCACTATAGGACCAGTTTGATATAACACAATGTTATACAACATATATAATTAGGGGGTCCCCGCTCCATCTCGCCATCAGTTTGGGGGTCCTTGGCCTGGAAAACGTTGAAGAGCCCTGGATTAGACTATTTGGATTTATGAATGTGAAAGGTTCCAAGTAAATAGATCAAATTGATAAATGTGGTATTGGCTTGTTGTGGTAGCAAAATAGGACAAAAACAAAGGCCAAACAACACATTTTCATAGGAAGGGGAAAAGTCGGAGTCAATATTTTGGGAAATTAATGTAACGTTACAGACATCGTGCCAACAAATTTTTTTGAACCATTTCACAAAATGAGCAGACCACATCAATGTCCTATATATATATATATATATATATATATATATATATATATATATATATATATATCTTGTACGGATACCTGTTTCAGGGCGCAGTGACAGCTAGCATCAGGTTAGCTAGCTAGCCGTGGTTAGCATGTGTGAAATGCTAGCATGTAGGCTAGCATGCTATTTAAAGGGGGGGGCTGTTGTCTGACACTGCACGCATGAAAGATGCATGGAAGCATCTTCTTCGCTGTCTGTCAGCTTCGTTGCTAACCCTGTATCAAGCCCAGTGTGCTTTCAATTAGCTGAGACTATCAGGCTCATACAGAGGCGAGATGTTAGCTGCAACATTTATGTCAGATTAGACAGTAATAACGAGCGGAAAACACTGCTTCCATTATCGGCCACGGCACGATACCCGATCCGAGGCTAGCCGATTCCACTAAAATTAATAGAAATACGGGGATGTTCCATGAATGTATCTGACTTTACTAACAGCAAGTATGCTAAAACACTGCCAGTGCGTATGTGTGGTGGATTGGGTGCGAGGAAATGGGAGGAGTAGTGCGACAGACGGCTCAGTGTCCGATAATGGCGCATCTATGTGTAGCTAAGCTACACGGTACGATAGCTAGCGGGCTAACAAGCGAGTGCCCCTAACTAACTTGGCTTAGAATAATAACAACAACCGTAACGTCAATAACACGTTAGGTGCGGACTTACCGGACCTCTCTTTGAACAGCACCCGGGCCGGTAGGTCCTCTTACTCCCGGTAACGTGCAAAACCAAACCGTCAAACAAATAAACGGACAGACTGGAGCGGTTGTTGACGCAGACCGGAGGTGCGTTCAGGGACAATTGGGAAACTAGAACATCAGCGACGATTTGTTTTTTTTATGACGGTTTCAACGACGTTTTCCACAATAGAAACATGATATAAATGGACAAACCTACTATTCTAGCTGTAAGAATAGCAGAATATTTTAATGATATAAATATAAAACACGATATAAATGGACAAACCTACTGTTCTAGCTATAAAAATAGCAGAATATTTTAATGATATAAATATAAAACACGATATAAAAGGACAAACCTACTGTTCTAGCAATACAAATAGCAGAATATTTTAATAACAGCTTCATACACGCTTCAGGATGACGGCAATGAGTTCACAAAGACGTAAAGCTATGCAACAATATATCTAAAACAACAGCTTTTGGAAGTACCATTCATGATTTATAAAAAAATATATTAAAGTTGTGGGAAATTACATGGCTAGTTATAGTCTTGTTATAGTTTACATGGCTAGTTATAGTCTTGTTATAGTTTACATGGCTAGTTATAGTCTTGTTATAGTTTACATGGCTAGTTATAGTCTTGTTATAGTTTAAATGGCTAGTTATAGTCTTGTTATAGTTTACATGGCTAGTTATAGTCTTGTTATAGTTTACATGGCTAGTTATAGTCTTGTTATAGTTTACATGGCTAGTTATAGTCTTGTTATAGTTTATATGGCTAGTTATAGTCTTTTTATAGTTTACATGGCTAGTTATAGTCTTGTTATAGTTTACATGGCTAGTTATAGTCTTGTTATAGTTTACATGGCTAGTTATAGTCTTGTTATAGTTTACATGGCTAGTTATAGTCTTGTTATAGTTTACATGGATAGTTATAGTCTTGTTATAGTTTACATGGCTAGTTATAGTCTTGTTATAGTTTACATGGCTAGTTATAGTCTGTTATAGTTTAAATGGCTAGTTATAGTCTTGTTATAGTTTATATGGCTAGTTATAGTCTTGTTATAGTTTACATGGCTAGTTATAGTCTTGTTATAGTTTACATGGCTAGTTATAGTCTTGTTATAGTTTTATGGCTAGTTATAGTCTTGTTATAGTTTACATGGCTAGTTATAGTCTTGTTATAGTTTACATGGCTAGTTATAGTCTTGTTATAGTTTACATGGCTAGTTATAGTCTTGTTATAGTTTACATGGATAGTTATAGTCTTGTTATAGTTTACATGGCTAGTTATAGTCTTGTATAGTTTACATGGCTAGTTATAGTCTTGTTATAGTTTAACTGGCTAGTTATAGTCTTGTTATAGTTTACATGGCTAGTTATAGTCTTGTTATAGTTTACATGGCTAGTTATAGTCTTGTTATAGTTTACATGGCTAGTTATAGTCTTGTTATAGTTTACATGGCTAGTTATAGTCTTGTTATAGTTTACATGGCTAGTTATAGTCTTGTTATAGTTTACATGGCTAGTTATAGTCTTTTTATAGTTTACATGGCAGTTATAGTCTTTTTATAGTTTACATGGCTAGTTATAGTCTTGTTATAGTTTACATGGCTAGTTATAGTCTTGTTATAGTTTACATGGCTAGTTATAGTCTTGTTATAGTTTACATGGCTAGTTATAGTCTTGTTATAGTTTACATGGCTAGTTATAGTCTTGTTATAGTTTAAATGGCTAGTTATAGTCTTGTTTAGTTTATATGGCTAGTTATAGTCTTGTTATAGTTTACATGGCTAGTTATAGTCTTGTTATAGTTTACATGGCTAGTTATAGTCTTGTTATAGTTTATATGGCTAGTTATAGTCTTGTTATAGTTTACATGGCTAGTTATAGTCTTGTTATAGTTTACATGGCTAGTTATAGTCTTGTTATAGTTTACATGGCTAGTTATAGTCTTGTTATAGTTTACATGGCTAGTTATAGTCTTGTTATAGTTTACATGGCTAGTTATAGTCTTGTTAAGAAGGTCCTTCTTCTCTGATATTATCTCTAGAAACAATAATAATTCCGTGCTTTGTTTGCTACTGTTGATAGGTTAACAAACCTCCAGTACCAGTAGCATCTGAACTTTTATCTACCAGGCCTGCAATGACTTTGCCTTCTTCTTCAAAGACAAATTCAGAAGATTAGACAAACAGTCAGTGCCTCCATATCAAGTCCAGGATATGTGTTGTCACAGTGTTCAAGCAAAACTAGTTCCAATATGACAGAATTCACACAATCAACCATACAAACCTGGAGGACATTATTCAACATCTGAAACCTTGACCTGTTGCCTTGATATTCTACCAACGGGACTTTTCAAAAATGTTTCCAATTGTTTGACTTCTGATCTTCTACAGATGTGAACCATCTCTTCTTTCAGGTATCTTTCCACAGGCCCTGAAAACTGCAGTAATCAAGCCACTCTTAAAAAAGAACAACCTAGACAAGTCACTAATGAGCAACTATAGGCCAATATCAAACCTTCCGTTTTTAAGTAAAATCATTGAAAAGTAGTCTTTCAACAACTCACCATTTCTTGTCACTAAGCAACAGTTTTGATACCTTTCAGTCGGGTTTCCGACCACACCACAGCACTGAAACGGCTCTTGTCAAAGTCTTTAATGACATCCACCTTAACACAGATAGTGGCAAAATTCAATCTTAGTATTACTTGATCTCAGTGCTGCATTTGACAACGGTCGACCATGACATATTACTAGACCGATTGGAAAACTGGGTAGGACTTTCTGGCTTAGTACTAAACTGTTTGAATCCTACCTAAAGAATAGGGATTACTTTGTGTCAATAGGTAATTATACATCTGAGCGTACAAATAAACGTGCGGAGTTCCGCAAGGCTCCATTCTGGGGCCTCTTCTGTTTAACATCTACATGCTTCCACTGACTCAGATTATGGAGAAAACAAAATAAGTTACCATAGTTATGCGAATGACACACAAATTTACATAACCTTATCGCCAGGGGACTATAGTCCAATACAAAAACTGACTAACTGCATCAAACAAATTAACGACTGGATGTGCCAGAACTTTCTGAAATTAAATGAAGGAAAAACTGAGGTAGTTGTTTTTGGAAAAAAAGAGGAACGATTAAAAGTCTGCGCTCAGCTTCAAACAACAATGTTAAAAACAACAGACAAAGCCAGAAATCTTGGTGTAGTCATGGACTCAGACCTGAACTTTAACAGCCACATTAAGACAATTACAAAGTCAGCCTACTATCACCTAAAGAACATATCAAGGGTTAAAGGACTTATGTGTCAACAGGACTTGGAAAAACTGGTCCATGCTTTCATCTTCAGTAGACTTGACTACTGTAACGGGGTCTTTACAGGTCTCCCTAAAAAATCAATCAGACAGCTGCAGCTGATTCAGAACGCTGCTGCTCGGGTCCTCACTAAGACCAAGAGACTGGATCACATCACTCCAGTCCTCACTAAGACCAAGAGACTGGATCACATCACTCCAGTCCTCACTAAGACCAAGAGACTGGATCACATCACTCCAGTCCTCACTAAGACCAAGAGACTGGATCACATCCCTCCAGTCCTCACTAAGACCAAGAGACTGGATCACATCACTCCAGTTCTGAAGTCTTTACACTGGCTTCCTGTGTTTCAAAGAATTGATTTCAAAGTACTCTAGTTTATAAATTATTGCTAGTTTATAAATCACTAAACGGTTTAGGTCCAAAATACATTTCTGATCTGCTACTACACTATGACCCCCCCAGACCTCTCAGGTCATCTGGGACAGGTCTACTTTCTGTCCCCAGAGTCAGAACTAAACAGGGTGAAGCAGCTTTCAGTTTCTATGCTCCTCATATCTGGAATAAACTCCCAGAAACCTGTAGATCCGCTGCTACTCTCAGTTCTTTTAAATCAAGGCTGAAGACCTTTCTTTTTGATGCTGCCTTTCTTTAAATGACTGCTCATTTCTTTCTTATGCTGCACTGTAACTTTTATTCTTGTGTTTTATGTGTCCTAATGTTTCTATTTGGTTTTTAACTGTCTATTCATGTGTCTTATTGATTTTTAATGCTTATGACTTTTAACTGTTTGTACTTGTGTTTTATCTGTTTAAATGATTTTGTGTAAAGCACTTTGAATCGCCCTGTTGCTGAAATGTGCTCTACAAATAAAGCTGCCTTGCCTTGCCTTGCCTTGTTATAGTTTACATGGCTAGTTATAGTCTTGTTATAGTTTACATGGCTAGTTATAGTCTTGTTATAGTTTACATGGCTAGTTATAGTCTTGTTATAGTTTATATGGATAGTTATAGTCTTGTTATAGTTTATATGGATAGTTATAGTCTTGTTATAGTTTATATGGATAGTTATAGTCTTGTTATAGTTTATATGGCTAGTTATAGTCTTGTTATAGTTTATATGGCTAGTTGTAAGGTCAGTTTAAGCCATAACCCCCCCCCCATGCTGTTTCATTCTTCCAGTCCAGGAGGGACAGATGAAACATTACGCACGTCCCTCTTTTGCTGTAATAACTCCTGAGCGGTTTTATTTTCATTACAAAGCTGTAAATGCAACTGTGTATGACAGATGACACGTGTAGGTTGCTATAGTGACAACATAGCTTAGCTTTTAGTGTAAATTACGTTTAATTAAAAAGTCTTTCAACTGTCCCGGCTCTCCCCTACATCCTCCAAATTTACCATAAAGTTAAATCAGCACCACTAAACATGTCTATATTTTCCTTCATATAATTACTCATGTGTTCTCCTATCAGCCTCGTTTATATCCTTTAGTGGTTTACATTTTGGCAAATTGGCACCAATTAAGAGCATGCAGAATGAGTTGTTATTGTGTGCAGTGTAGCCCTGGGTGTGCAGACGTATCACTGGATGTCTCTGGTTCTTAAAGAAAACTGGAAGAAATTAACAAGCTGCAGCCAGCAGGGGGCGCGCAAAACAACACAAATATGAGTGTTCAACCATAGACTCCATATATGTTGATAATATTAATATTAACGGTAATTGTCGAGTGATAAAGTACATTATCCAATGTTTTCATGTGCACTTTGTACTAAACATTTGCCAAATGAATGTATCCATGTATTTAATTTGTTTCATTGGTAACTGATTCTGTGCACCTGTGTCTCAGAGACGACAGTTTCATCTCATTATCTCAAGATAACTTACATTAACTGTCCCATCTTCTCAAGATATTACATTGTGTTTCTGTGGTGGTACGCAATTGTTATTAGTTTGGTTAAACCTGAGCTAATTGTTTACTATAAAGTGTATATGTTATCTTGCTGATTTCTTTTGACACTGTTACTGCCTCGGATGGGCATTAAAGGTTTATTCTAAGTGTTCAGATCCTGTGTTACAATGCAATACCTCAATGTAAAATCAAATACTCGATTATAAGTGTAATTTCTGAATTTTAGTGTGCAAGTATTATCAGCAAAATATACTTAAAGCTTTAGTGCATACCTGTATTCCCCAGTACTGGCCGATTGCCTTACCTGTGTCATTGCTGCTTATGAAATTCTTCAAAACCAAATTGTACTCCAAAATGACTTCACGGAAGGCTTGTGTCATGTGGACGCTCCCAGTGTTGTTGTTATTACTTAGAATTACTCATGGGGGCGGCAGAAACTGCGCACTATGGCTTTAAAGTATTTAAAGTGAAAGTATTTATAATGCAGCATAATTGCTCCTGTCAGTGTCATTACGTATGATACATTGGGTTAGGGTTATTGCATATTATCATATTATTACAAGTTAATAGAGAGCTCATACTAGATTTGGAAAATAAATACCCAAACTATCAACCATAACATTACAGCACAGCCAAACTGTGGTGTAAGCCACCTCATTATGTTTGTCCATTATTGAATAAAAGTTCAGAAATGTGTCCCACTTCACCTGAAAGCAGTCTCAGGATTAAAAAACGCCCAAAAGTTTCCATAAAAATTCAGTATGATATTGTTTTATACTGCAATGTGAGACGACATGACAATGTATATTTAAATTTCAAAGCCTTTA
The DNA here is from genome assembly GCF_008692095.1 of Etheostoma spectabile. Lineage (NCBI taxonomy): Eukaryota > Metazoa > Chordata > Actinopteri > Perciformes > Percidae > Etheostoma > Etheostoma spectabile. Next base: position 20,054,591 of record NC_045755.1, read on the forward strand.
AGTTTTATTATTCTAACTATTTGTTGATCTGCTTCCCCTAAAATCTCTTTACAGTCCAACCCACATTGTGGATGTTACACAGATAAAAGTGTTGACTCAGTGGCACGTAGTGATGTGTTGGCAAGATTTCTGGATGGAAACAAATATCTTTCCATATATCTTTCCAGAACATATGCATATATATATATATTTATGTCTATAGAGGGAAAAAATGCCAATACACGATAAAGCTTAAATTTCCCACTGATCCTGAACCCGTCCCAGTGAAACTGAGGTAGGTGTGAGTAGGATAACTTTCCACTGTGTCACTACAGTCACCTCCTTAACACTTGTTCTCACACTTGAATGAAAACACACACGTACACACACACACACACACACACACACACACACACACACACCACACACACACACACACACACACACCCTCCTGACGGCTGTGGGTGGAGTTTCCTCGTGGTATAAAGCGCAAAATGTGCCGAAGTTGTGTCATTACGCACACGGAGATCACCCAGCGCGCGACGCAACTGGACTTTTGTTTTAAGACAATTTCTTTTACAACGAAGTTTACTGAGATAAATGTTGCTGCTGTCTCTGTGAAGGAACAGCCGACTGTCCCTTCTTCAGGTTTTAGGATTACTCGTCTGTGGAGTTGTTGGGTAAGTCACTGTGTAAAAAAAAAAAAAATACTTTTGAGATTTCATTTACACTCGCAATATTTGGCTAAATGTCAAGCGCATTATGGGGCTTGTATTTAAAGACACAATGTTCTTTATTATATGATAGTCCTGCAGATACTTCTAATAATGACATACTAATATAACATGTAATTTTACAGTGCAATATATGAATGGGCTGTTAGTTTTTCTTTAAGAATGTATGACACAATGTTAAGACCTTGCACCATCTGTTTTTTATAGGAATATATAAAAAGTAGAAATATGTGCTGTATTCTCAAACACACTGAAGATATACAAAAACATGTTTGTCGACATTGAAGACCTGTAATAAATAGATTTCTGATCAATTTAGATTTAAATTAAGATGTTTAACTATCTATTATTATTAAGAAAAAAGAAACCAAAGATGCATGTCCTAAAACGTAGTGTTACGTCACATAGACAAGTGTATATTTTGCAGTTTTGAATGCCATATGCACAATGAATTTGTCAGGATTTGAATGGAAGTTTGTTGGGTCTAACTACATAGCTTTGCTGATGCTCCGTTTTTCGTTTGATGACCCATTAGAGAAATGAAAACACAGCCCTAGAACCGGGTCACAATAACCATGTATCAGGTTTTTTTGAATGACTCAAAGAAAATCTAAAATATAACTCAAACACTGGGACAAAAAGTAACTTTATCGACCCAACAAAAACATAAAGATGATGGTATGACCGGGTCAAAATCCCTGCATATTCACATGCAAAACAAAAATAAGAACAACACAAACACTGGGTCTTGATAACCCATTGTCCAATATTTTACTACCCATGGGTACTTGGTGCGTTATTGACCTAAAAACCCTAAAACGTGACGTGTGTGATTTGAAATGACGGGCTTTTTGGGTTTAATTCATGACTCAACAGATGCTAGGACGTACCCAGCCTTCTCTTATACCGCACGTTCTGGTGTGACCATTCAGTTGTTAGATGAGTTTTTTTTTTTTCAAACCTCAACAAGGAACTTTTTAAAAAAAAAAATTCTTCTTGTGAAGTTTGTTTTTATATCAGAGCAGCATCGCAGAGGAATGTGTTAAAAAAAACACAGGCCTGGTTTCGGCTTCAGGGAGCCTGTTCCACAGCTACCTGTTCCAGGTGAACTGGTCCATCAGGTGTGTGTGTGTCTCTCTCATTCAGAGCAGGGATGAAAAGTAACCAAGTACATTTGCTCATTCTGAGATATATATATATATATATATTATATATATATATATATATATATATATATATATATATATATACTTGAGTATTTCCAAGTTGTACTTCTACTCCACTACATTTCAGAGTGAAATAGTATGCGTCTTACTTCGCTTCACATAGATATAGTTATACATTTTATACTTGATAAGCTCAAAAAGTCTAGTTGGACGACCTTTGTTAGGTTTCAGAGTTTTATCAGTTCCACCAAAGAGACATTTCTCCTCTAAACATTTAACCGTTCCAACTCCGATATTTTACAAAGAAAACAAAGATTAGATGAAAATGAAAAAGGATTTGTGCACCAGAACATTGTTTTTTTTCTTCATCTTCTCTCCTATTAATCATCTCACGACCCCTCAGATTCATCTGGTGACCCTTTGGAGGGCCCCGACCCCTAGGCTGGGAACCAGTGGACTATAGTTAACTGTGTTAACAGTATCTCCACCTCGAGCAGCAACAGGGGACACAATCAGGACTTTTACGTTACTTTTTTTTTTCTGTGAATGGTATTTGGTACTTTAATCATGGACTGAATATTAATGGACCGAGCATGTGTGATGTCACCCACTGGTTTGTGGAGATCTGCTTGTGGATGTGAGGATTTGGGACGAGAGGGAGGAGTGAGGGAGGAGTGAGGGAGGAGTGAGGGAGGAGCTGCTTACACACACACTTTCCCTGGCAATCACATCATGGCCACGCCCTAAAACACCCCCCGCTTTATCGCCGATTTTAAAATCAACGAGACTATAATTCGAAAAATGAACATCATACACAAGACTTAAAACTAGCGATTGAGACCATAAACTCATTAGGAAAATGTTTCCTGAGGTAATAAATCAAGAGAGAAGTGGGTCACCTTCTCACAGACGTCTACAGCCAAAAATGCCCCAAAAATATCTTTAAAAATAAATAAATAATAAAGTCAACAGCTTCCTCTTCATTACGTTCTGACCTTGACCTTCTCTGCTATTAATCATCGTACACATTCATCTGGTGACCCTTTAAAGGGCCCGACCCCTAGGTCGGGAACCAGTGGACTATAGTTAACTGTAAGCAACAGGGGACACAATCAGGACTTTTACTTTAGTTGGAGTTTTAATGCAGGACTTTTGTTTGTAATGGAGTATTTTTTCAGTCTCGTATTGGTACTTTTACTTAAGTAAAATGATCTGAATATTTCTTCCTGACCTTGATTGAACCCTTCCCTCAGACGGTCTGTTCAAGGGGATGTTTGACGTCTCTCTCTCTCTCTCTCTCTCTCTCTCTCTCTCTCTGTCTGTTTCTCCAGACTCTCGTTGAATAGAAACTTTGATGATTCGTCAGAGCGAGAACGCCGGCCCCTCCATGCGATGTCCCGATGACGTCTGAGCCTCGCACCATGAGCGCCCGTCTGCAGGCCCAACCTCAGCCTCACTACGGGGTCAACGGGGGTGCAGCCAGAAGCTCCAGGCCATCGGTGAGTATTTAAAAACCTAAATAGTGAAATACCTGACCACATTTGAGATCTTCTTGTACTATTTATGTACTTTTGGACTGCAGAACATGTTCCATATATGTAGATCCTTGCAATTTGCATCCCTTGAACTCTGTAACAGCCTGATTCAAACTTAAAAGTGGGACCTGGAGCAGCTGGGACATGCTTTAAAAAAAGCCCCCTTTAAAAAATAATTAAAAAAAAACATGCAAAAAAACATTAAAATGTACGTTTAAATGCTTTCCTTATTTAGTTAAGATGAAAATCAATCAATGCAACTGTGTGTCTGTCTGCTAAATATGAAGCTACAGTCTGCAGCTGGTTAGCTTAGCATAAAGACTAGAAACAGGCAGAGGTGGAAGAAATGCTTAGATCAAGCAAGACTAGTGTGGAAATACTCTAAAGGAGGCAAAAAAAAAATGTATTCCTTCAACTGAATTCTTTACTAATAAGCAGAAAGAACAACCTCTTTGTGCTAAGCTACGCTAACAGGCTGCAGGCTGACGCTTCCTATTTAGCGTACAGTTATGAGAGCAACGTTGATTCCTTGAGATCATCACCAACTGGAATAAATAAAGCAGATTTACTGGCCATCGCTGGGGACACAGGTTTGTGTTATTACCCCATTGTGTTGCGTTGTGAACTGGAGAATAGAGTCGTCTCGTGCTATTGTCTCCCTAAACACAGCAAACACACCGAGCGTATCAGATGAACAGCTGATTAGTCAAACTTTACTTCAGGCTCGGTGCTGTGTTTGCACAATGCACCCAGTCACTCACAGACGCTGAGACATTACACCTGCCCAACAACCTAATCCCTTCGCGTGCCTCGGGGACGACATTCATTATCAACGCACAGCACAAGCAAACCGGTCGAGCTGCAGTTTTCTAGCTCCTGAGCTGCTTTGTGACAATGGACATTATTCACTCCAGCTCAAACCATCTTATATCGGTTTCAGTTGGCTGCTCCTGCAGGTGTCTTCGAAGCGAGGCTATGTGTTACCTTGTCGTGGCACTTTTTCCTAACACTGATGTCAGCAACAAAGCCTATTTGCCATGTCAGCCGCAAACTGGAGGTCATCACCTTGAAATGGCCCAAATAAGCAGCTTCCTTCGGTCTGGTGGCTGTGTAATTACAGTAAAACAACCTGAGATCATCGCACTACATTTAACTCTGCGTTGTCTATTTGTGTGAGAAAGGCTTCTCCAATACTGGACTTAGAGACAAAAAAAACTTATTTTACCTTTGCCCTAAATTTGTAAACTCAAAGAACTAGTACTGAATAGTTAGCAGGGTCTTCCCTGCCATTACAAGGCTTTAGGTGCAGCACCCAAGCCGTTTTAGGTGGAGCACCCAAGCCGTTTTAGGTGGAGCACCCAAGCCGTTTTAGGTGGCACCTAATCCAAATGAATGTAAATCAATATGAGCATCAAAAACTAACTAAATGATTTTTATCAGATCTAAAAGTCGTAGATGGTCCCCAGTAGACTTCTTCAGAAAGTTCTGTCTTGGATTTCTTTTATTACCTGCTCTAATTTTTCCTAAATTTTAGATACAGATATGGTACAAAGAATAGTGCAAAATTATGTGAAATTTCATATTTCTTTTATTTGCATAACATACATTTTTCTTAAGGGAGTACCCCTATAATCACCACCAAATACCTACACGTAACTCTTCCATAAACCAAGGAAAACCACTGTTGCTTCAGTCTGCCTGTTAGTATGTTAATGAGGAGTACTGAGATTATTTTGTGTAACCGCTGTTGCCAATGTCAACAATAAACTCAATTATTTTAACAGATTATTTTTTGCAAATACTTGCTCACTTAAGTTTTACTTCATCATTGTAATGTAGTACTTTTTCCATTGTGGATCTACTTTTAAAAGAACTTCTCTCACCGCTACTTATTTTAAGGGTTTATTACACATTGTTCCAGGGGATTATTCCCTACAGCCATGTGGTATGGTTTAAATATGTGGACTAGATCTTTATCAGGACTGGGGGAAAAACCTAAAAGTGAAGCAGCAAAATCAATCAACAGTGTTGTTATTGGAAAGCCCATTATGTTATGCCCCCCCCCCATGTGAAGCTGGACTGGTAGAGTAGACGTGGAGGTACAGCAGAGAGGGGGAGAGGCAAGAAGAGAGGAGAGTTTCAGTTAAATTTAGAAGTCTGGAGGGTTGGGATGCAGGAACACACACCGCTGTGTGCCGTCTGGACACATGACTACTGTGTGAGAAAGTCAGAGTGCACGGTTCGTAACATGGGCGTCGATGATGAAGAGAGGGGTCAAGTTAAACTAGTGCAACAAGATTAAGGAATTTGGTTTAAAAATATAATCAGGTTTTACAACTCCATCTCCAGTACACCCGTTCTTATTCACTTACTCAGCATCTTCAGGTATCTTTTCTTCACCAGGGTGGTGTACGGTCCACCCTTTCAGGTGGCCAGGTCAGAAACCCAACTCCCTTCGTTAAATCTCAACCTCTTTCTGTAAATATAAAGAGTAAATATTGTTATTTTGTAAAAAAAAAAAAAAAAGATGTTGTTTTGGTATCATTGATTCATATCTGATCGATATATTAATGAACTGGAAACAACCTAAGACCCTGACGAAGCCAAGATAGTAAAAAACTTTGAAAATTACTGAAACCCCCCCCCCATGTCAACCAGTGTCCCACTGTCCATTGGTCCCGACAGAGAGACGATGCCCTGCAGTTCCTGACGAAGGAGGAGAAGGAGTGCATCCAGTTCTTCGAGAAAACCATCGACTCGTTGGAGGACGGTCTAGACGAAACCGACCGGAGACCCGGGCAAGGGAAGACCCCGGCAAGCAGCGGCCCTGTTGGGTCTTCCCTCTTGGCCAGACCTCCCAGTCCCAAAGACCAGGATATTATCTACCTGGTACGCCCAGAACCCGACCTGGGTCAAAACAAAGAGCCGGTCTTCAATCCCACCAACCCAGGTAACTACAGCAGTTTGGTTTTTTGTATGAACGGGGGGGGGGGGGGGGTGGCCAGGATTCTGGAAACACGACTCAAAGAACTCCCGAGTCCTCCTCACACTGGTCTCGCTTTGCCAGACCAACCTCCACAGCGCTGCGGAGTAAGGTCTGGCCACACCACAGATGCATTCTGGGATAAGGGTTGTTTGCATTTCTTTAAACCAACCACAGTAGTATTGGTTGGCGCTAAACTCCAGACGCAGCGACGGTGGTTCTGCTAAAAAGTCTCGGGAAGGAACTTGTTTTGGTGGAACAACAGAGAGAATGGCACATAAAATATTAACCCTTGGGTCGTCTTCCCGTCAACCATGCAACTTTGTGTTTTTCTGGGTTGAAATTTCCACATTTTGTTGTTCTTTTTCTACACTTTTCTCTACGTTTTTGTCAATTTTATTCAATTTTTTAAAAACTTTTTAAAAACTTTTTTTAATTATGTTTTTAGTCATTTTTTAACAATTTTTTTGTCACTTTTTCCAATGTTGTTGGTTTTTCTTGTTCCTTTTTCCGATTTTTTTTGTCACTTTTTCAGCATTTCATGCGTTTTTGTAGTTTTTTTTTAAACATTTGTCACTTTTTTTAACGTTCTTTTGTCATAGTTCTGATATAGAAAGTTTTTTGTAAACGGGTCAAATTTGACCCGAGGACAACAGGAGGGTTCAATCAATTCAATTCAATTTTATTTATATAGCGCCAATTCCCAACAACAGTTATCTCATTGCGCTTTTCAGAAAAGAGCAGGTCTAGACCGTACTCTGGGATGTTATTTGCAGAAACCCAACAAATTAACTTAATGAAGTTAACTGTTTGCACCATACAGTAATGAGCTATTTAAAGTAGCTGGATACAAGGTTGAAGCCGAGGGACATTTGGGAAATTATCTTGAAAATGCACTTCCTTTGATCCAGACTATCCTCACACTGGTCAACGATACAATTCTGATGTAGAGATACAGAATCTTTTATTTATATATTGACCTATAGTCAGTTAATATGTAGAGTCTAAAATTTACTGGACTCACCATGTCACATTCTCAATTGTATAGTAACTGCCCCCAGGTTGCTAAAACCCCCCAAATGACTTCAATGTCATCAACAGTAACTAAAGTCCTAGAATGAACTGAGGCTTGAAGTCTGTCCCAGATTTTCACTTTGCGATTGTTCCTCCCAGATTTTCGGAGTATGATGCAGAACCCTGAAAGCCACTTCGAGACAAGGCCAAGGCGGGATCAGGTGGACAGCTTTCCTTCAGAGTACAACCCTCCCCTGCCAAGCGGCAGCTACGGGTCGACAGACAGCCACCACTACCACCCCCCGGGCTGTATCCCCACCCCGGTTCTGATTGCCCAGCAGATAGCGGAGAACCAGGCAGGTGGAACCTCCAACTTCCAATCCTCCAAATTACTCCGCCGTAGCAGCCAGGAGTCCGACAAGCCACTTAGCTATAGTGGTGATTTTAAACATGGTCCTGCGACCTCTGTTAAGCCAACCCACTTTCCTGCTAACATCAACGTGATCCATGGCAACAAGGAGCACCAGAACCAGCCGCTGGCTAATATGAAACTCAACGACAGACGGGCGCAGATGCTGGCAAACCTAACAGGAACGCCAAACCCTCTGCAGCAGGAGGACCCTCAGCCGGCCGTGGAACAGGAGCCTCGAAATGCTCCCGCTCGCAAAATTTCCTTCAAGGACCCCGCACCGGATAAATCCAGGATGGAGGCCCTGTCTAAGCTAGGCTTGACCAGGAACCCATCCATGTCTGGGGGTACGTCGCACCTCGCCGTCCCTAACAGCACCTCCCTGGATCCTCCTGCAGGTGCAGAAACCAGTGTCAAACCTTTGGAGGCCAGTGCTCCTCCAACAACAGAAACCAACAGCAAATTGCCAAAAGCCAATGTTACGACACCAACTCAGAGCCAGATCCATGTCACCAGAAGAGAGACACAAGAGATTTTGCGGACAGAGTCCCTCAAGAGGTATGAAGATAGAAACCACCAACTGAGCACCTCACCTCCATCAGTCCCACAGAACATCTACCATCCACCTCCTTTGAACAGAAAGGCCTCCTTGCCGCCTTCGGCTGATGTCACCTCGCTGGAGTCAAACAGCTACGGAGGGAAATCCATCACGGTCAACCCTTCTGTTTCTCACAGAAACGAACCTGAAACTTTGTCAACTAACCAGGAACCAAAGGTCCCCCCACCTGCTATGGCTAAACCCAGCGAGTTCAACCACTACGGAGGAAAGACCAAAGTCATGACCCCTGCTCAGGTAGCCGTGACCCGGAGCGACCTTCCCGACATCCTCAGCTCCCATATCAACAAGAATCAACCGTTGCCCGCCAAATCGGAGCCACTCCCCACTGAGCTCAACAGTTATGGAGGAAAGAGCCGAACCTTCAACCCAATCACCGGGTTAAATCGCACTTCAGACAACCCGGGAAGAAGTTTTAAAGCTCCAGCTCCAGCCCCGGCCCCAAAACCTTCTCGGCAGTCATACCACGGCGCTGGTACTACCCAGAAACCAGCACTGCGAGTCCAGTCCCCTGAACAGAGGCCAAGATCCGGCTCCATGTTTCGTCCCCAAGGCATCACGGTGCAGTTTTCCGGACGGGGGGCGACGGACGAATCGCGCAGGGATGCGCTGAGGAAACTGGGGCTGCTGAAAGACTCTTGATGAACTCTGGAAAACAGAATTCTTCAGTCTTCACCTGTCGAGCCAGAAACTCTGGCGTGTACCTGCGGGTGGAGGTGAAATGCTAGAAGTTTCCCCGTGTGTGTCAGAGTGCGAGGTGTGGTTGGAGAGAGAGCTATTTTTTACAGAGGAATGGAGCCAGGTCCTTTAAAAGACCTGCACAGCCAGTTCTCACATCCTGGCCATAAAACAACTGACAAACAAGGGTGACACGGTGTAGCTGCTGCAAACTCAACACTGTGTCAATGACACAAGTCTTGACAAACTTCTTTACGTTGCCTCTGATCCAAGACGTTATATACATCCGCACAAGACAATCAAATGACATTTGGTCTCCCGTCTCACCTTTTTTTCCACTGATTGTGAATAGACAGATTTTTTAAACTGGGTCCAATTTCTTAAAAAGCACCTTTTAAGAAAAAGGCTTAAGTTACTCTACACATTTGTTATTGTCAACATACCCGATGAAAAAAAACTATGTGGCACTCGGCCCCGACTCCATTGGTTCCTAGTAAAATCCCCCACATTCATTCTTTCCTTCTAAAAAGGCTCAATGATCTGCCTTAAAAAGGAGGAAACAGGGTATTTGTTGGGGACTATTTTCTGCTGTGGATTAATACACATTTGATACTTTAAAGAGTGCAGCCGAAAGACGTACGAGTCCAAATAAACTACAATGGGACCAAGATCCTGTTTTCCTTTAAAAAAGGCCCACATTAAAAGGTTTAATTGATTATAACTGGGATTTTATATTTAGTTTTGATGATAAAGGGGGTAACTGTATCTAAGCTCCAGAACCGCCATGGCCCCCAAAAGCCCCAGGCACATCATGTGGCAGTTAATTTGTGGTAATTTTAGCAATTGCATTTGTTTGGCTGAATGCTTAAGCACAATATAAACTGAAATGATGATTGAAATGAGGCAAAGGGGGTCTTTCCTTAATTTTTATCTAATTTTCTAAATATATGTGCTTCACTAACTACCTGACACACTGCAAATTTGGGCCATATTAGTCATAGAGAATAGGATTATGTCTGGGGAAATGTATGTTAATGTATGATCAAGTGTAGTTGGCACACATGGATCCAAAGAGAGTAGGGGGAAGCGGAGGATCAGTGGGGGGCCACAGGGCCCCTGAGCAGCTTGACCTGGTACCGGTGAAAATGTGTTTTTGTTGCAAGGAGATACTTATAACCACAATTTACAGGGTGTTAGCAGATAATTATGCACAAAAGTAGTTAGGTTAGGTACTTAAAAGACCATAAATGATAAATTATGTGAGCTGCAAATTGTATTTTAAATACAAATACAATAGTGTTTGAAAATACTCTGAAAAGACCTCCCTTCTGTATCCAGTTTTAAGTTATATTATTTGTTTTACGGTGTCACTTTCCTTCTATCAGCAGAGTGAAATTAATGTTCATACACAGGCTGTGAAGACGTTACTACCCCTGTTACATGGGAAACCCTTTGGTTTTCTTCATTTTTACTGGTTTGTGTACCCACTTTGGGCATTTTAGTCAGTGGTGAGTACATGTGTGTGTGTGTGTGTGTGTGTGTGTGTGTGTTTTTTCCGGCACTTTTGGGGCAAGAGCAAAGTTGAAAGCACTTTTCTTTAGTGCAATTTTAGAACTTCTGAAATGACTTAATGTTGTAAAGATAATAGGTATATATACTCAAGTGAACAATAGAATATCCAATGAACAAGAACATTTGAATTGTTCTGGAAACTAATATCTCCATTGATGTGCTGGAGTACCAAAAGAGCTTTCTAGAAAGATGCCAAGCTGAGCTGGAGGATATTTTTACTCCACGGACAAACCTCCCACACCAAACCACAGACTGTGAAATGGGTTTGTGGGAAGGACTTTTACTTTTTTACTACGCAGAGGGAATACTTTAAAACTACTCTTTAGGGATGGGCGAGCACATGGCATTTACAAAACACAAGCACTAAAAACCACAGAGTCTGGAAATACATCTCGGACGTGTGTTTTGATTCCTGTCAAGCTGTCGTCGATAACTTTCTGACATTTTGCAAGTGTGTTATTTAACTGTTGTATCAGCATAAGCATGCGTGTGTGTATATGTACGAGTGTGTGTGTGTGTGTGTGTGTGCGCAAGTTTACTGTGTTTTATCCAGACTCCGGCCTCTGTAGTTTACCTACAGTAACTTTTGAAGTATATTTTGTATCACACTGAAGTATTGCAGTACTTCTCCCGTGTGAATATCTGTGAATTCTTGTCTAGAGACTCCGGTTCTCTGTAGTTCAGCTACAGTCATTTTGAAGTATCTGATGGTGCATACGTACAGTTTATAACTACATTCTGTATAAAACAGCGTACTTTATAAGGAAATGTTTGTGCAAAGATGCACAAAACAGGGATTAAACAGGGCATGCGTGTGTGTAAATGGGAAGATCCGTGTCCATGTGAGAGCTGCTGCTATGGAAACACAGCCTGGTATACTTTCTGACTTATGAAATGTCCATATTCTAAACTGTATATACTCTGCTTAATATATATATGTTGTGTTGTTGAATGTTTGTCATCAATCATTAAACAGACAAAGTAGTAACTTGTTTTCTATTTGTGATTTTCTTCGATTAACTCTGGAATGTAAAGAAAGAACAGATGCTGTTTAATGATTGGCCACGTCTGGGGGATATTTCACCTGGGTGGGAACTTACAGGATGTTTTAAACATTACCACCGTTGAGTAACTAACTAACTAACTAACTAACTAACTAAGGGACACTCCACTGACTTTACACTGAAAGATCAGTTTATTTTACAAGTACATGGAAACAGTTTCTAAAAGGTTTTTTTTTGGTTTCTCTCTAATCTGGCTTGAGTGTTAGGCTGAATCCCATTTCTCCAACTTACCCCTTACCCCTGCCCCTTACCCCTTGACAAGGGGTAAGGGGTAGGGGTGAAAACATACCCCTATGAAATGGAACACCACTTGGTTACATTTCCACACAGTATTGATCACAAACTTCCAAGATGCCGTCTCTGTCTGTCAAATGCGTGGGTTTTGACAACAGTGTCATATGCATTTACATATTTATATATTTTATGTTCACTTTGGGGGTGCAGAGGCAGAAGTCAAGTCAGTAGTCATGGTTCCAGCTAATTGTCAAGCAAATTTTAAAGGTCCCATGGCATGAAAATGTCACTTCATGAGTTTTTTTTAACATTAATATGAGTTCCTCCCAGCCTGCCTATGGCCCCCCCAGTGGGTAGAAATGGTGATAGGTGTAAACCGAGCCCTGGGTATCCTGCTCTGCCTTTGAGACAATGAAAGCTCAGATGGGCCGATCTGGACTCTTCCCCTTATGAGGTCATAAGGGGCAAGGTTACCTCCCATTTCATGCTTACATGCTCAGGTCCTATCCCTAAAAGCACAAGGGTATTCAAAACCATTAATGATGGCTGCATACCACTTAGAAGCGGCCCTGGTGTTGTGTATGCTGACTCACTGAAATAGCTCACTAGGACACTTGAGGGAATTGAGCCATGGTTAAAGTTATCAATTTCAGCTGGGCTTTTCCAACTATTGCAAGTCAAAATGTCTGATGTGGAAAAAGGTCCACTGAAGGGCAGGTCTTGGTGTGGCCATAGTAGGAAAGAAAAATCTGGCGACCGGGACATTAGTCATGTGAGCCTACATTTTCTCTACATCACAACTTATTTGGCAAAGCTGTTTTAATCTCCCTAAAACCACCTTAAGCGAGCAGAAAAGCTTGTTTTTACAAATTTGAGTTTGTTTTTCCGAATTATGCCGTTCTCATCTACATTTGCTAATGCAATACTTCCAAATGTGCATAAAAATACGTTGATGGAAACATGTCTAGTGTTACTCTTTACACTTCTTCATCTGCCAGCGCAACAGTCGAATCCCAGGGAGTCTCATAAAGACACTAAAGGGTTTTGGATGCCTGAATACGTTACTGTATTTGACGAGTTGGGTGGGAGAACGGGTTGGCACGGTAATCGTAAAGCTGCAGCCAGCTACAACGAGTATGTGAAACAAGGTTTTAGAAAATGTTGTTTTTCTGACCTTCCCCATATTTCACATTGGACGACTTGTGTGTTGAACATGAGGAACACAGAAGCAAACTGTCTGGACTGCAGACGGTTACATAAGCCTTCAACACAGGGGCTTTCTTTCCTGAAGAGGGGTTGACGACAGCTACGCTGAGAGAAAGTGTGTGTGTGTGTGTGTGTGGTGTGTGTGTGTGTGTGTGTGTGTGTGTGTGTGTGTGTGTGTATACAAGTGCATTAGGGCGTCTATAGCAGTGTCTGATGATGACTGACACAAAGCATTCCCACTGTTTCTCTTAAAGGAGCTTACATGCACCTCAGGCCTGTCTTCCACCATGTCAGAAGGTAGTTTTAACACATTGGTGATTTTAGTTTATATTGTGCTCACATCGCGCAAGTTATGTGAAGTGAAATCACCACTAACGAGGACCCCCATTTTACAATTGGTATCAACAAAACATCAGTATTTGCACATGTAATCCGGGCAATGACATTTATGGGACTTGTGGTTGGGATCAGATCTTAAAAGCATAGATTTTTTGAAGTGTGGTTGTACGAGCTACTTCTCCATAGACAGTGTGGTAGGTACAGTAGATGGCGGTCTGCATGCCCCCAGTTTGGAGAAGCAGGCACTACTACCGACACACAAAAGCTAAGCAACCTCCTGCTGTGGACAGGGGGCAGCGGCAAAATGCATTTCAGACACCTCAAAAAAATCGGAACAGTTTAAGTGGACACTATATTTGGAATATTTTCAGCACTTCACCTGGCTGTCAGACAGCCCTTTCCGACGGGAAACTGAAGCCGTTATCTCTGATTTCTAAAAGCCACCAGAATCCTTTACTAAAAACAGTCATTTTACCTCGCAAAACACGGGAGTTGCTGCTCTGCCACTGCCTCCATCGGTTAGTTTGGTTGTGTTATTTTGGTGTTTTAAAGGTTTAGTTTGGATTCACTAAAGTCACCCAGTGATAGATAAGGGCTTCAGTTCCCAGTCGTAAAGGGCTGTCTGGTAGGTGTCAAAATCCATTCAACTCATTTCTTTACATTTAAACATTAGCTAGTTTTCCTTCTTGACTGTAAACTAAATATCTTTTGCGTTTGCTGAAAACAAACGTCAGTGGAAGAGGACAGGAGGCACAATTACATCAAGCAAAACCGGTTTCAATGTCCATGTGGGCACCTGAGACATGTCTCTCCTATAAAAGGTAACAGGGGTGCGCGTGTGTGTGTGTGTGTGTGTGCGCGTGTATGTATGTGTGTGTGTCAACAGAAAATCTTCGCCCTTGGGCCCCTAACCACATCAATCCGGACATAATTTAGCAATGTTGTACATATGCAGTGGAATAAGTATTCAGAGAAGAAGTATTGAGTCCCTTAACTCAAGTTACAGTAATAATACTCTGTTACAAGTAAAAGTCCTGCATTGAAAATGTTACTTTAAAAAATGTTACTCTAAAAGTATGTAAGTGTCATCAGGAAAATGTACTCAAAAGTACTCAATCTGAACAACAAGTGGACGGTGGAAGAAAAAAATCAATCACAGGATCCAAACTGCTGTGTGTTTGATGGTCTAATCATCTCAGCTGGACTAGTAGGCCGTTAAATCGTTGGCTATTTTACTTTACAATAAAACATCAGATTTTATAAACTACATGTGTTCTGTGTGCAGACATCTCGACGTGTGAAGTAAGTAAAGCCGTCAGATTAATGTAGTGGCGTAAAAAGCACGATATTTCTCTCTGAAATGTAGCGGAGTAGAGCTAGAAAGTGGCAGGAAAATAAAACACTCAAGTAAAGTAGGCTACGAGTAGCTCGAATTCGTACTTTAGTACAGTACTTGAGTAAATATACTTAGTTACATTCTACCACTGTGCATGTGCAGTGTTTAGAGGAGCGACCCGGGCAGGAAATGAGCACATACTTATGTTTTTTGCTGCCTTGTAATTACCTCGACAAACAGGCGCACCCTCTGAAAACACGCAAGAGCCACAGACGCACGACCCCCTCATCCACAGACCCGGCAAACAGCGTTCATCTTCATACATTTTATTGTCATAATATTTTCTGTCTGTCATGAGCCGAGACACACACACAAAGCTCCGGGAGCTGGGTTTCTTTACTTTTGCTTGCAGGAAAAAGAACAACAGATCTGAAGAATCTAGACACAGACAAACTAAGTCCGAGCCGCTTCACTACAAAATGAGAAGGAGGTGCAGAAGAGGACCCATGCAGCAGAATACAGAGTATATTTATCCATCTATAGCCTCAACGGAGAAGAATTCAGCTAAAAAAAATAATATGTGAGGACAACCTTTTAGGCACACGGTTATCCATTTCTTTTTTTTTGTTTTGTTTTTTACCACGTTACACTTCACAAATCAAAGCAAAGCTGGATATTGTCCAAACTGAGTCCTGATTCTGGAGGGGAGAAAACGTCTAGCGGGATAGATGAAAACAAACGAAATGCCTGATGTTCTGATGTGTATGTTGATTTAGTCTGGTCTTTGACGCCATTATGAATACGTCACCCATGTTCCATCGAAAGCTTCGAGAAGGTCGACGAAAACAATAAAAATAAAAATAAAATAACTGTTTAAGATAAGCCCAAAAATGGCATTTAGGTAAGGTTTGGTCTTTGTTCTTTTATTTTCATTTAACATGGAGTGGCTACTTTATTTTAATATTTTTTTATTTTTAGAGTCCTTTTTTTTTCTTTTTTTTTTAAATGGGAAATAATATTTTGAAACGCATCGTCTGTATTTGTAATTGTTGTTTAGTTTATTTGGTTGTTTTTCAGCAACACGTTCAGGCTTTTTGGCCTCCTTTTCATATTCTGTAATTATTAATCTTGATCTGTTAATGTTCCTTTTTATTTGCTATTAAATAAATGAAATGAAACCAATTTTACATCTGTAAGGTTAAACTGAAGCCACACTCAGCTGCTGCTTAGCTTAACTTAGCCAGGCTAGCTGTTTCCACCTGTTTCCAGTCTTTGTGCTAAGCTACGCTAACTGGTCCAGGCTCTTCTCTGGCACATCTCAACCAGATAGTGAACGAGGGTATTTCCCAAAATGTCCAACATAACATTTACTTAACATTACACTAGATGTAACTACTAGCCGACTACGACGACTACCAGCCAGATTTTCATGAAACTTTGCAGAAGAGTGCATCATGCACAGTAAAAACAAATCCTAATTTGATGGAAATTAACTCTAAATGTTACACTGGTTTAAATTAGTTTTTTTTAAATTGTGGCCATAAGTCTGTAAAATGTAACTGAATTAGGATATTTCACTTCAATTTGAAGTTTTTTGAACCATTTACCGTCACTCTATTGAAGGTCGTGACAATTAAAGAACAAATCTGTAAAACAACAGTGTTTTGATGCAAAACCTTGAATGAAAATGACTGTAAATGTATAATTGTTTTTACATTAAATCGACAGATTTGGTTTGGCAGTCGCCGCTGTCGGCCATTTCAACGTTCTCATTTACTTTTTTAACAGCGTGGGCCAAGAAGCAACCAGTTAAATATTGGAGAATATGATAACTGAGCCGATACACGCGGTATTTTTCGCTTTCGTCAACATTGTGACATGGGGCATTTGTGCTGCATTCACGTGGTGTCGGAATAATCAGAAAAATGAGTTCCCGACTGGGAAAATTCCCACTGCATCAACGTTGTAGGCTAGTGCGTGGACCTGGCGAGTGCCCTTCTACTTTAAAAAGTATTAAGTGTCAGTCAAACAGCAGATATTCGAGTATTGGGCGTGTCGTTAGCACAGCAGTGGCGTTTATTAGTGAAAAGTAGTTTGTAACACTTTATTTTACGGGTCTTATAGTTTCCTATAATTTTATAAGTAAGTAAGTATTTGAGTATTAACAGTCAGGACCCGGTTTAAGATTAAACCGTCGTTATATTATATATATATGTATGTATAATTATGAGGAATATGGGGACAGTGTTCAATTGTTAAACTTTCCCTTCATTAATTCCTCTTGAAATCACCAAATGCAAATCTAAGGCTGCAAGTTATGATTATTTTATATGAATTAATCTGCAGATTATTTTGCCAATTTTATCGTTTTTGGTCTATAAACTGTTTCCAGAGGCCGAGCTGACATCTTCACATTGCTCGTTGCCCAAAATATTCAACCTACAATAATATAATAATGTAAAAAAAAAAAAAAAAAAAAAAAAAAATAGAGGAAAGTAGCACATTTGAGAAGCTGCAGGTCTGGAATGTTTCTTAAAAAAAAAAATTAGGAATTATGAAAATAGTCGCAGCCACTTTTTTAAAAATCCTGTTTGTTTTTTAGGTCTCAGCGATCGTAAAGAAAGAAATACATAATTTAGAAGATAATTTGGACGACACATAGATTAGAATTACTCTTTCTGGTCGATTTCATCATCAAGATCAACTTCATTATTTCACCATAGTCCCTAAATGTACGTAGAAATGCAGAGAAGGGCGTAAAAATGGAAACATTTGTTTGACGGAGGACCCACAGACCCCCTGTTTTATGCCCCCCCCCCCCCCCCACACACACTTCTTAAACCAAAGTGACACCCTAGTACGGGTCTGAATCAACACATGCCTCTAGAACAACAGTCTCAAACCATCGGCCTAAAACACTCCTAAAACACATAATTCGTCTGAGTGTACCCAACATGCCCTCTGCGTTACCGGGCGGCCATCTTAGGATCCAGCGTTACAACCTCGCCATCCCCCGCCCCCTCGTATCCATCTCACAGCGTTGCCTTAGCGACAGGGTGCAGTGTTCCCAGTTTTCTTTTTTTTTTTTTTTTTTTAAAGGCCCCCCTCCAAAAAAAAAATACATCAACAAAAAAGGTCATATCCATTTCCCTTACTAGCCTCGGGTATATTTCTATCCACTCGCAGGTTTTTAAACTCCTAAACATGAGTCCTTTTGTCCTTTTGTCCTTTTGTCCCCCCCCCCCCCCTGCCGGTGAAGACAGGCTCGCTCGTCCCGCCTTCCTGTTCCGTCCCGCCATCCGCTCGGCCTGCGCACATGTCCAGTCAACTTTATAGTTCTGGTTCAGACAAGTTGTGTTTTTTTTTTTTTTGTCATCTCAGGCAACAGACAAAAAAAAAAAGAAAAGAAAAGAGAGCCAACCGTCTGACCCCCTGACCTCTGACCTCTGACCTCTCCCCGGTTCTGTCTCTCCTCCTCGGGTTTTCGGGCCCCTCGGCAGGAATAGAAGTGTGCGTTCAGGTCAGGGGTTTTTGGTCTGTCCCGGCCTCAGGGTGGGCGTCTGGAGAACTCGTTCCCTGTTTAGACCGGGTTATCCCTTCCGATCTTCTCTTTCTCTCTTTCTCTCGCTCGCTCTCTCTCTCTCTCTCTCTCTCTCGCTTGTTCATTCGCTCTCTTGCTTGCTCGCTCGTTCAGCCCGGACCCAGACTCCAATCAGCGTCTCCTGGAGGACAGAGCAGACATTTACTGTAGACGTGCTGAGCAACAGGAACACTTGGTCCTCACCAACTCCTGAGGGAAACATCTGTCTCTTTAGCTGCTAAATGCTCCGCTACGTTCACCCGCTAGTCGCTAACTGTCTGTCCGCTGCTGAGCAACAGAAGCTTTTTACAGCTTCTCCTCTGAAAACGAGGCTAGGAGACTGGGAGTGAACCAGAACAGTGACGTTGCGACAGATAAACAATGAGCTGAAACTCACTATTAAGCTGTGTAAAGCCAGGGGGGAGGGGAGGGGGGGTGGGGGGGTGGGGGGGGGCTGCAGAGTCATCCGGAAACCACTCTACGGATTACAACTTTAAGGAGAGGAGTGTGGTTGTGTGAGGTACTTCTCCAGAGTCAGTGTGTTTGTTAGTCTGGATTCACCAAAACACCCAACAACAAACTAACCGATGGAGGCAGAGGTTGAGCAGCAACTCTAATGAGGGGATAGTGGTCTGGCATTGCCAGACCTTCTTTCGCAGTGCTGCGGAGGAAGGTCTGGCTAGTCCACACAGCATTCTGGGATGGGAGTAAAACGTGCTCTGGTTTATCGGCATTTCTTTAAACCGATCACAATCGTCATGGGCGACGCAAAAAAGCCAGACGGAGCCACGATGCGGCTGGAAAATCGCCTCGGGAAGGAACGTGTTTTGGTGGAACATGTATTATGCAACAGAGACTCAGATAGTTGTCTGGATTTACCCTGCAGAGACCTGAGGACCAGGAAACCATAGTCCTCAGATTGGACAGATAGTCTAGCTAGCGGTCTGGATTTACCCTGCAGAGACCTGAGGACCAGGTAACCATATTCCTCAGATTGGACAGATAGTCTAGCTAGCTGTCTGGATTTACCCTGCAGAGATCTGAGGACCAGGTAACCATAGTCCTCAGATTGGACAGATAGTCTAGCTAGCTGTCTGGATTTACCCTGCAGAGATCTGAGGACCAGGTAACCATAGTCCTCAGATTGGACAGATAGTCTAGCTAGCTGTCTGGATTTACCCTGCAGAGACCTGAGGACCAGGTAACCATAGTCCTCAGATTGGACAGATAGTCTAGCTAGCGGTCTGGATTTACCCTGCTGAGACCTGAGGACCAGGTAACCATATTCCTCAGATTGGACAGATAGTCTAGCTAGCTGTCTGGATTTACCCTGCAGAGATCTGAGGACCAGGTAACCATAGTCCTCAGATTGGACAGATAGTCTAGCTAGCTGTCTGGATTTACCCTGCAGAGACCTGAGGACCAGGTAACCATAGTCCTCAGATTGGACAGATAGTCTAGCTAGCTGTCTGGTTTTACCCTGCAGAGACCTGAGGACCAGGTAACCATAGTCCTCAGATTGGACAGATAGTCTAGCTAGCTGTCTGGATTTACCCTGCAGAGACCTGAGGACCAGGTAACCATAGTCCTCAGATTGGACAGATAGTCTAGCTATCTGTCTGGATTTACCCTGCAGAGACCTGAGGACCAGGTAACCATAGTCCTCAGATTGGACAGATAGTCTAGCTAGCTGTCTGGATTTACCCTGCAGAGATCTGAGGACCAGGTAACCATAGTCCTCAGATTGGACAGATAGTCTAGCTAGCTGTCTGGATTTACCCTGCAGAGACCTGAGGACCAGGAAACCATAGTCCTCAGATTGGACAGATAGTCTAGCTAGCTGTCTGGATTTACACTGCAGAGACCTGAGGACCAGGTAACCATAGTCCTCAGATTGGACAGATAGTCTAGCTAGCTGTCTGGATTTACCCTGCAGAGACCTGAGGACCAGGTAACCATAGTCCTCAGATTGGACAGATAGTCTAGCTAGCTGTCTGGTTTTACCCTGCAGAGATCTGAGGACCAGGTAACCATAGTCCTCAGATTGGACAGATAGTCTAGCTAGCGGTCTGGATTTACCCTGCAGAGACCTGAGGACCAGGTAACCATAGTCCTCAGATTGGACAGATAGTCTAGCTAGCGGTCTGGATTTACCCTGCAGAGACCTGAGGACCAGGTAACCATAGTCCTCAGATTGGACAGATAGTCTAGCTAGCGGTCTGGATTTACCCTGCAGAGACCTGAGGACCAGGTAACCATAGTCCTCAGATTGGACAGATAGTCTAGCTAGCGGTCTGGATTAGTAACAAAGTAAAGATCCAGATTTTCTTTCAAGTAATTTTTCCCATTAAGTATCACAATGTGGTTTTACGGTTTTAAGGATTTACCTGAATCTGGTATTAAAAAAACAAACATATTGCCATATAAGTGCTCATTGATTTTCAGCATTGCAAGACCAGGGTCTGATACATGTGGAGGTATTAGAGGAAGAGCTACCAAAGTATTAACACAAACCGTACAGCAATTATATTTTAAAATGGACTTATTTTACTTTATTGACAGTATTTCTTTTGTAAATTCTTCTATTTCACATTTATGATTCTTGACTTTTTTCACACCTGCTTTTATTTTCTCTTACTTTTTATTGTTAAGGCAAATTCCTTGTATGTGAAACCCTATTTGCAATAGACCTGATCCTGATATCATATTTAATCTATATTGTAGTGTATAATGTATAAATAATGTGTTTAAGAGGGCTGAGCAATTCATCAAATTTTGATCGGGATTTCGGCTCCCAACGATAACAAAAACAACGTATTTGAGGAAGACGATATTTTGCAAGTAAACTTTGTCTGAAGGGGAATTTAAAAAAAAAAAAAACAGAAATGTAGGGAAATTTCAGTTCTACGTGTTTTCACTTTTGATTTGTGGAACTGTTTCACTGTTTTTTTTAAGTTCAATGAGTGCAACATCTTTCCAAAAGTCAATGATTAATAATTATGATTATAATATTTTTCCAGTTTGATTTTAACATATGTACGGAGATGTAAATCTTTAAAAATACAAATAGAAAAGTTTCATAAAGACAGCTGGTCACTTTATTTTTTTATCAGACAAACGGGAGGATATATTGACTTTGTTGGGCACTATTTTCAGCGGCGGATTAATCCACATTTGGTGCTTTAGTGAGTCCTTATGGCAGCAGGACGGTGTGTGTAGGACTGAGTCAAATTAAACTACAGTGTGTGTGTTCATGGTGATGAAGGAACATGTTTTCATGGCACAGAGGAAGAAGAGATCTCAGGCTTTGATTCACACACAGTACTTGTTATAAAAGTTTATTACTGTCACTGAAGCCAAATCACAAATCACACCCTGTGCTCCATCCCTGAACCCACTTTCCCTGCCTCTGTTCTCCCTACAGTTTTATCATCTTCCTTCATCTTCTTTATTCATCTTCCAATTTTTAAAAACAACTCTTCCCAAAATAAAAGTGTCACGTTTGTGGCAACATGTGGATTCACCTGCCACGATAAGAAAGCATAACGGGGGAAAATGTTCATGTTGTGTTGTGTTGTCGTTCCACTTTACAGAAGCAAGAAAGACACACAACAAGGCGCTGTTGATGTTAACAAAAGTATTAACTTAAAGTCATCTTTATTTCCAAATATTTCCAGAACTTTTAAAGAAAAAATCTCACTCGAACGCTTTACGCACCAGAAAATCAGAATCAGTTAAAAGTGCAAACAGAAACAGGAACCCCTCGACGAAGCCTTGCCTCTGTTTTTATGGCTAACTTTGCTGAAGCTTCATCTCTGCTGACGTTTAATTAAAGAACCTCGATGGGACTCGAGCCGCTCTAGCCTACTCCGGGACATGTCTTTAGTCTCCCTCCCGCTTGTCTGTCCTGTCTCGCCTCTCTCGTCTGTCTCGCGTCTCATGCCTGTTAATTCTTGCACTTCTCTGGTCAAAGAGACACCACCGAGGGGGAGAGTCAGTAACATACTGCAGTAAGAGAATGAGCCCTACTCCTCACATCGTCATCCGACCCGTTCTGCGGTTTGTTTTGAGCGCCGGCGCTTCAGAGATCGCGTCTCACCTTCCTCCGGTCTTGAAGATGAGGTCGGCGTTGGGAGCGCCTTTCGGGTGCTGGTAGCGAGGCCGGCGCTCCCGGTTGGTGTTGGCCGGAGCCGGCCGCTGCGCGAGGGACTGCATCATCTCTGTGACACACACAACACACACACACACACACATAATATAATTTATTAGAAAAAGTGGTTTCATTTAATTTCATTTAAACGATGCAAACTGACAGATATTCTTTGAATTTGTATCGATTGACAGCCCTATTTTTTTCTATTCTTTTTTTTAAACTTTACTAGTTTTTATATACCTCTTATTATTTATTCTCTTACGTGTATATTTATCTGTACTATTTATGTATTATTATTATTATTATATTCATGTCTTTGTGCTGCTATAACAACCTAATTTCCCCCCGGGGATCGATAAAGGTCGATCTACATCTTATCTTAAAGTGGAACTATTATGCTTTTCCGTATTTTCTGTCATCATCTATGATGTTATAATGTCGGATTTTCATGTAAAATGTTCAAATAATGAGTTTAACATATTTTAGAGAAATCTTAGTGAGTGTTTCCCAACTCCAACGTGGATGTTGGTCACTCCACCCAAATTTCGTCTCACTTTAGTGCTTTACCGGTTGTGTATTATTTGGTTAAGAGGCCTTTATTGGTGATTATTTCAACGATAAAAAAATATATATATATATATATATATATATATACTCCGTTGCGGTCAGTCTCAGGCTCTGGAGTGAAACAACACAGCGGAGAATCAGAGACTGGCAGACATGTTCACCAACTTTTGTGTTGTTCTAACCCGATATCTGCAGTGAATTTGTTTCTTAAAGTTGCTCTAGTCTCGCTTCACATATTCTACCTATTGATAAGAGTGTAGATCATCTAGATTTTTTGATTCCTCATCACGACGCCTACACTGATGCTAATGCTTCGGGTTCAGAGGACATTGTGCCGTACCCTGGTAGTCCTCCTGCTCCTGTCTCTCATTGATGTCCAGGGTGAGTTTCTTCATCCTCATGCGCTCCTCCTGTTCGGCTTGCTGCTGGTTGAAGTGGTTCGCCGCCAGGTGGGATGACAGGGGCACGTTCAGGATCTTATACTGTGGAACAGAAACACACACACATTTACATGACACACAAAAGAGATTGAATCAACTGATTTGGGTGTTTGAAAGCTGATATTTCTGGAAGTTAAAAGATTAGATTAGATTAGATTCAACTTTATTGTCATTACACAGGTACAGGTACAAGGCAACGAAATGCAGTTTAGGTGACAGCCCCTGGTTTTGTTTTACCGCGTAAAATCCCCAAATGTTCTCTACCCTATAGCCAGTTAGATTTGGACAGAGCCAAGTTAGCCGTTTCCCCCTGCCTCCAGTCTTAGTTAGCTTAGTTTAGCATAACGAATGGAAAGAGGGGGAAACAGCTGCTAGCACCTCTAAATCTGACTTATTTTTAGGCCATTTTAGGCCTCTATTGGACAGGACAACTGATGACAGTAAAGGGGGAGAGAGAGAGAAGGGGGGGAACTACACGCAGCGAAGGAATCGAACCTGCGGCCACTGCGGCAATGACTGGGCCTCTGTACATGGGGTGCAAGATCAACCAGGTGAGCTACCCAGGTGCCCCTAAATCTCACCTATTAACACGTTAAATCCTGTTTGTTAAATCCAGATTAAAAACTCCAGTCTAAAAACGACAACTTCTGCTTTTACGTGTTTATAAGCGAGATTTAGACGTGCTGGCGGTGAATTGTGTTACCTTTGCACGGAGCCAGGCTAGTTGTTTAAAACGGCTTTTAGATGCTAAGCCAAACTAACCGGATGTAGCTTTTATATTTACCTTACTGACATGAGAGTAGGCACTAATCTTCTCATCACACAGTGACATATGAGGTGTCCAGGTCCATCCCACACACACACCCACACCCACACCCACCCACCCACCCACCCACCCACACCCACACACACGATGCTGCAGTAACCTCGTGAGGCAGCGTGTTTACAGAGAGAGAAATGTAATTTCCCGTCCACAACACAACTACACAGATATTCTTTCTTTTCTCCAAACTTTGTGAGAAAAGTGTTTTATTCTGTTGCTTGTGTGTATTTGGCAGCTGTCCTTGCAGCCGTGTAAATGCTCTATTAAACCTCTGAATCCTGCCAGAGAAACGCTGGACACACCCTGCAGCAGCACAAGCGCCAGTCTCTGCCCTCAAACCACACATTCCACCGCTGCAGCTTGACTAAGTAAACACACATGCACGCAAAGACACACACACATGCACGCAAAGACACACACACACACACACACACACACACACACACACACACACACACACCCAAGTCAATATTATTCCTGAGCTCAGTTAGACTGAAGTGAGTCTGTGTGTGTGTGTGTGTGTGTGTGTGTGTGTGTGTGTGTGTGTGTGTGTGTGTGTGTGTGTGTGTGTGTGTGTGTGAATTTCATTCAGCAGGAAGTTTCAGTACGAGGGTAAAAACGTGTCACGTATCACTATTCCACTTATCTATACTCCGTTTACATAACTGTACTACAGTTTATCTTGTTTTTAAATTAAGAATACTAGTCTTCATCTGCAGCAGCAGACACTGTTATGTTTGAAATAAATTGAATTATTCAGCTTATTTAAACTGGCTTGTTCTTGGGATTCTTGGTCAACAAACCTCATTTATATCAAATTATACATGTGTTTTTAGTTAAAAAGACAGAAATTATGAATTATTTTGACTAATAATTAAGATCAGAGGATACTGAGTGGATCACAGATGGGTAGATGTCCTAGTTTTGAAACAATTAACAACAAAAAAAACTTCAAATGCTTAAATAAAAAACCCATAAAATTCAATGAAAGTAATCATTAATTTTACCTGAAGAATGTTAAATCATCCATGTTATTTTTGGGCAATTTGGTTCAAAGAAATCAATATTTTCCGATATAAAACACTTTGAAATGGGTCAGTTTGACCCGAGGAAAACATAAAAGGTTAAAAAAAACTAATTAAATAATAAAAATCCACATAGGCAGTGGTTTCCAGCTGGCAGTTACCTGCTGCTTGTTGCCCTTGCGGGTCAGCATGACGAACTGCATGGTGTCGGAGACGTCCGAGTCCGCCTCCCCGATGCACTGCTCTCTGGAGCCCCCCTTCTTCAGCTGGCTCTTCAGCTGCAGTGGAATGGCCACGTCCAGCTGGTGCACCTTCACCGTCTCGCCGCTGCGCTGCTGCAGTGAACAACACACACACACACACACACATACACACACACACAAACACACACGTTTGTTCCAGCAGAAAACTGCCTATAGCTATATGTCCCACTTACTAGGTACACCAAGCTAAAGGTAACGCAGTACCATTTGGGGAGTCACCATTCATCAAATTCACGATTTGATTAGATTCAAGATTTAAACTTTTTCTTTTCAGCATTTACGGCAATGCCACGATGCCAAGAGCTATTAGATGAAAGAAGGGTACTTTTCAACAGTTTACAGAGTTTACGAGGTGTTCATGAACGCACCATTGGCCAACACATGTATGCATCATGGAGTCGGAGACCACATTCTTTACCTTTGTTGCTTGTTTGCACAACTCACTTAATGTTTCCACCAAATACTTCAGGGAACAAGAAAAAAAAAAAATGCTGAGGAAATAGCCAATCCTGTGAAAAGTGACACCCCTGTCTAATATGAAATCTGTAGTAGTCAAGGGCCCATATGAACATTGAAACAAGTTGTGCTTACTGTAGATAATTGACTCTCCTGTTCAATAAAACATTTCCTCTTATTGCACTTTCAATGTCAGCGATGGAAAACAAAATCCACAGTCCTTGTTTTGTGCAAAGATGTATTGAAGTTTATCTTCCTAAATGTTTTTTTAGCAGTCACTGAGTTAAGACAAATCAAGTGGATATCTTCCAAAGTTCCTACTATAAACTTTAGTATATAAACTACATATATATATATATATATATATATATATATATATATTATATATATATATATAAACTATCCTTCTACTGAAGCTCAACAGGGAAACACAAAGGGTCAAGGTTAATCTTTCTTGTCATTGTACAATACAGGAAAATGTATAATATGGAATGAATAAAGAGGAAAACTAAATTATCTTGTGTGTGCGTGTATGTGTGTGTGTGTTGGGTGACCATACAGATGTTTTTTTATCTTTGTCTTATATTTACAAGGTAGGTACACAGTTACAAGACAATATATACAGTACATGAAACAAAAGAGAGGTCATTTTGTCCTTAAAATACTTGATTTGATTAACTCAGACAGCTAAAGCCACATATAAGCCTCAGCATCACTTAAAGAGCATATAAGCGGTGTTTCAATGTCCAGTATGAGCAGGGGAAATGATTACAGCATGAAAAACCTGTCTCACTGGTCATATAGACACATATTTCAGGCAAGACTTGCAGGTTTTTGAGCCTGTCCTTTAACACATTACCATACACACTGTGCAAGCTGTTCCCTGCATTCCCATAAGAGCCGACAGGTGAGGCGTCATACCTGCAGGTTCTCCAGCATCATCTTGTCCAGAGCCTGAATGAAGTCCTCGTCCTCGGCGCAGGCCACGTGCTTCAGTCCTCCGCCGCGGATGGTCACCTCCTGCACACAGGCAGCATCTTTACACTAACGCCTCTTTCTTGTCACTGAATTTCATCTCTTATCTACAGCTCTTCATATGGACGTGTTTAATTCTTACATTGTTCTCCTCATCAGTCTCATTTTCTTTATTGGAGTCGGTCAGGTAGTCGGTGTTCTCTTCTTCCTCTTCCTCCCTCTCCTCTTCTTCGTTCTCTGACCCTTCCTGTGGAAAACAAAACAGAGTCGGAGCTTGTTAACTGACTGGGAGTTTAGCAAATAAGAGAAATGAATATGTGATAATTGGTTTCATTCAAAATGTTATACAGGAAAGTAGAATCCAGGTCCAATATAAGGAAGAGTCCTACGTGATCACAGACAGAAATCCCAGGTTTGGAACAATGATGCATGAGTAGACCTGTGTTAGGATTATCTGTACCTGTGCAGGCTTAATTGACCCTCTAGTAAGCAGTGGGAATTTATATTTGCTAAAAATGTGTTTGATTCATGTTAAGACTTTTACATTTTTGAAAAAACTTGACCCCATGTTGATGATCCCTGTCATAGGCTGTCTTATTACATTATCTGGGTCTTATAATCGTGATATAACCAACAGATATATCCTGGGATTCATTCAAAAGTTTGTTTGAAGAACTTTGTAGCGCAATTAATATGTTACATGCCTTTGGGGTGGGAGATCTGGGTTCAATTCCCACTGTGATTCATCAACCAATGTGTCCCTGAGTAAGACACTTAACCCCTAGTTGCTTCAGAGGCGTGCAGCCTCTGACATATATAGAAATTGTAAGTTGCTTTGGATAAAAGCGTCAGCTAAATGACATGTAATGTAACGAAAGAGAAAATTTTATTGTTAATCGCAATTATTTTGGAGACAATTAATTGAATAGTTACATTTGGAATTGTTACAGCTCTATGCACGAGCATAGATCACGCTGCACTGAATCTGATGTGTTTGTTTATCTTCACCAGTGTCAAAAAGAGCTTACAAAGAAATACTTAGGGGCATTAGTAGTCCAGTTTGCACCTGGACAGGCTGGCTCTCGTCCTTTCTCGCTAAACTGACTTTGCCCATTTTGAACTTGGCATGTTCATTTGGGGACGGGCAGATGAAGTACGCTCAATTTGCATTTGGGACAGCGGTCTTCTGGTAACAAGACTCCAACAAAGCCCACTGAGGCAAATTTGGGGTGTTGTTCATTTGTCTTGTACTGCCCTGGATTATTCTGACCAGAGTTGGCTGAGTTGTAAGATTATTTTTGATAATTTATAAGACAAAAAAGCTCCTTCATAAAAGGCGAGTAATCAGTTACTTATGCCCATCCCTGAAGACTTCAGATTAGACTCTTTACATGTCACACACTGTGTGATTTTATCTGCCGACTGTCAGGCTGGAAGAGACCCGACCGTCGTTCTTTGTGTCCTTTAGTTACTTGCTATGCTCTAAATACAGTGCCAGAAACCAGGTGAGCGAAGAAAAGCAGAAAAACAAGATAAGGTTTTGGAGAGTTAGGTCATCATCACAACAAAAGAAAAACCCACATCCTCTTCCTGTTCGTTCATTTCACTCTCGTTGCCCGACTGCTCCTCAGTCTCTGCACCTCCCTCTTCGTCGTCATCGCCATCGTCGTCCTCCTCATCGAGAACCTCGCCTTCGCTCATGGCACTGGAGCGACCGTCCTTCTCCATGGCCAGACCTTTGTGAAAACACACACAAGTGACATGTGAAGATGAAGTATAACTCTTTTAAGAAAACCAGGAATAAATTAATCTCCAGAGCACATGGTACTCGGCATAAAAACAGGATTTAGAAACAGTAATCTGATTACACACAGGTGGTTATGACAGATTATATCATAAATACCAACAAGCCAAGCTCAACAAAGGCTTCATTTATAATTAGAGCAAACATCCATTTGCTCTATTTATAGCTATTAATTGTAATTAGTGTGTTCTCCTGCATTACCGGCCAACCTAGATGAGAATAAGTGCGACCAATTAAAGAGTGTAGTTATGCAGTTGTGATGACGGCAAAAAATGAAGTCAGGCAGGCGGCCTGGAGTCGAGGATCAGGTCTTATGTGACTTGGTGACTGAGGAATGCCAGATCCTGGATAAAGTAGAAAAGGGTAAAACAATGGCACCACTGTTTAGCTTAGGGTGCCTCATCAATCACTTTATTTCTCTCACACACACACACACACACACAGACACACACAGACACACACAGACACAGACAGACACAGACAGACACAGACAGACAGACAGACAGACAGACAGTAGGGGGGAAAGTAATGTATATAAAGGGTGGGTGGATAATGATTTTGAACAATGTCCTAGGGCTGCTTGAACAGAGATGGACAACATTTGTGGCTGAGATGACAAAGAGTCACTAAAGTTACAGATGAACGCAACAAGCATCATAGCATTGTGCTTCATCACTGCCGATTGGAGCAGTAGCCAATGAAATACTTGGGACTACTGCAGAGTCATTGGTTGCGGGAATGAATGCTAACTGTAACCGACGTGCAGTGTAGAGTTTCTGTGTATGGAGTACTCTGCACTCTTTTGATTCATTATTATCATCCCTAAAAACTCTGCAGTGACTGGCCCCTTTGACTGAGTGTTGTGTGTTGGGTATGCGTACGATTCGGCGAAGTAAAACAGGTCTGACAGATAAAGCAGAGCGATGACTGATGCAGCATGATCATCCTCCTACACACCGGGGAATGCGGCTCAGCTGGGACGACAGAGAGCAACTCAACCAGCGTGACTGGCTGCCACACACCCTCACACCCCCACACACACTCACTATACATGTTTCGGTAACAACACACCGGATTTAGACAACATCCTCCTGCATTTATCTTGAGATATGTTTCTACCTAGTTTGTAGAGCACCTCCCTCTCCAGGTCGGTGACCTGTTTGGTGGCCTCCTCCAAGGAGCAGCTGAGCCTCATCTTGGGCCTGAGCAGCTCCAGGGTGTCACTGATCATGTAGTCGATGTCGATGGGGAACGGGTGGTCCTTGGTCCAAACATCGATGCTCTTTTTCCACCAGATGTACCGCTGCAGACACACACACAACATCATCTTATTTATCTAACCTTTAATGCGACCAGAAAGTCTCTTGAGATACAGACAGGGACGAGAGGTGCATTAAGAGCAGACATGCCTGGAAGTAGATGAGGAAACAGTCCAGCTTCCTCTTGCTGGAGCCTCGGTCAAAGTACTGGCCGCAGGTATCCAGCAAAGTGCAGACCAGGCGGATGCGGAACAGGTGCTCCGGAGGGTCCAGTGCGCTAGGGCTGCCGTCCTGATTGATCCCAAAGGAGATGAAGGAAAAGAGGGTGCGGAAAATGACGGCCGACTCCACCATGCGGTAGTTGTAGAGCTCGCCCAGGAACTTGGCGCTGCTGATCCGCCGCTGGTTGAACTTGGGCTGGTTGACCTGGAAATGGACAGCGGTAGAAGAAGTATTCAGATCCTATGCTTATGTAAGGGAAGCCATAAAATACTGTAAAAATACTCAGTTAAATTCCTCCAAAGTCCAAGCGAGACTAGACAAAACAAGACATTTAAAGGCATCATCTTGGGCTTTAGGTTTACAGTGGTGAACATTTTGTAGACCAAAGTTTTTAATCATTTGTTTGGGAATAATTTCCAGCTTAAGCACAAATTAAAAAAAAGAAATTATAAAAAAAAAACACTTTGCCTCTTGATTTAATAACATGTTCAATTCACTTTATCCCTTTTACAGACGGACCCAAAGCCACAATCAGCAGACGTCCAGTTGATCAGATTTTGACGCCTGTGCGTTGACGTCCCACTGTCTGCATATATGAAAAGACTTTTCACTTTGCCAATAAATCTTTCGAATTCTTATTTGAATATTTCTGCCTCAAATGTAAACAATATCAGGAGAGGGTTGTCAGAGCCTGACTTCAAACACTTTGAAGGGTTGTGCAAAACTTCAGACTCTGCATGAAGCCAGACTGCATTCTCACGTGTCCTTCAACATGCAACAGTGTACACAATAATGACAGTAACAACATTTAGTTCCTCTTCAGTAAAATGCTAAAACCTGTCTTGCCCTTGTACAGTACCTTACCTCACGATTCTGGACTCATCAACAGAACAGAAATAAACCTGTCAAATCCTTCTTTTTATGTATATTCACTAATATACAAGTATTACTACATCAGGGATCAGTGCATATTTTCACCTCCATGCCCAGCCGGATGTCCTCCAGCACTCCGTCCACCACGTGGATGCCCACGTCCTCCTGGTAGGCCACCAGGCCGGCCAGCAGGTTGGCCACACAGTGGATGCTGTTGTACTTGACGTTCCAGATGTTGACCATGCAGCAGATCAGGTAGCTCTTGACCTCGGGGTCGTGCCAGGGCAGCTTGCGCATCTGCCTCAGCACCTTCTCCGTGGTGACCTTGGACAGGTCCTTGTAGAGCAGCTTGCGGATGTACTCCTGCAGCGGAGGCCTCTTCTTCTTCACCGTCTTCTCCATGGGTGGGGGGTTGCAGTAGTAGTAGGCGTTCTCCACCATCGTGACATAGCGGGCGTCAAGATGCTGGGCCTGCTTTTTACGCATCATTTGCTCCTGGAACGCAGACAGGAAAATATCAGCTGTTTACATGCAAAACTATACTTTAAAGATCGTTTTGTTTGGGGAAAATTACAGACATTGTCGGCCAATTGTTTAGTTTTGTTTTGTTTAGGTTTCGGCTAGTTTCGTGGTCTGTCCTCCGATTACCAAAAAGAAACTGTCGTGGAAAACGGCGTACTAACCAGCAAGACGCTGGTACGCAGGTGAGAGTCGGGGGATCTGAAGAGGAAGCGGCCGCAGGTCTCCAGCAGTGTGCAGGCCATCTCTATGTGGTGATGGGTGAAATCAGACAGCAACATCTGTTGGGCCACACACAAACACACATTCAGTATTCCTGTTATCATTATTATTTTAAACAGTTGTATTGCTCAGCTCAGAGATAACAAGGCTTCAAAGCTGAAACAGCAATGTTTTTTGTCACCCACCTTGAGACAATGAAGTGTGTCCGTTTTTGAGTACATTTTGAACTTGGCCTGTTCCCCGATAAATCTGACTGTTTTGTTTTTTGTCTCGATGTTGATTTGGTCCTTCTTCCGCATCTACAGCACAAACATTAGAACAAAATTATCTAAAGAAATTCAGCTTTGGAACTGATGAAGAAAAACTTGTAGTCCAGCTAGTTAGCTTCTGCAGAGGTTTTATTTTTTTAGTGCGTTTATCCATCTAGTCCCAATAACACTGTACAGAGGCAACAATGAGAGGACCTACATGAAACCTGAAGTCTCCCTTCAGCATGGAGCAAAGGTCCTCAGCCACGTCTGACATGCAGGGATGAAGGGTTGCCACCAGGCGAGAGTAGAAGGGCAGAAGATCCAACCTGCAGGAGGAGAAAGAGTCAGTGCCCTGCTGATCATCAGACTATAAACTATGTCGATAGCACCCCCTGGTGGTGTTTAAATATACTGAATAAAGCTGGCTGTATTCTATGTTTTTCCTATAAATTCCATGAAAAGACCAAAACTAACACTGCATGTATCTACTAAGAAGTATTCTGTGTGTGTGTATCAAAAGCCGGATATGTGTTCTTCAAACACATCAATGAGCCACACCGGTGAACTGGCTGTGACATCACCATGAACACACACACTGTTTAATTTGACTCAATCCCACACACACACACACACACACACACACACACACACACACACAAAACACACACACACACACACACACACACACACACACACCACCACACACACACACACACACACACACACAACACACACACACACACACACCAACACATTACTCACAAGAGCACCAAATGTGGATTAGCCCGCCGCTGTTCCCAACAAAATGCAATACTTCCCGCCATTTTTTTAATTTTTTTTAAATGAAACTTTACATTTTTGAGCCATTTTTAAAGATCTTCTTGAAGCCAAAAATATGTAGGTTGAAGTTACACAGGTAAAGTTGAAGCGTAATGCAAGTCGTTACGCAGCCTGTGTGTAAAAAGCTATTCTGTCAAACGTAGCTTAAATAGCTCCTGTCTAGACAAACATTTAGACTTTTAGTTTAAAAACAAGCTACATGGCAGCAAAACAAGCTGTCAACATAACATCGACATATCAAATTATAAAGTTCTGAAAATGTTGCTTGTTAACACATCCAGCAGACACTGACCAACATTTTCATTCATTTGGATCATGTGTGTGTCCACCTGATAAATGTAAGTCCAATATACCTCTCCTTAAGCTCTGTTTCTGTTCTATACCAACTCCTTAGCCTCTAAATGCTCCACTATGTTCACACCAGCTCGTCTCTAACTGGGTCTGGTTGCTGTTTGGTGCTACGCAGTTAGTGCTCAGTAAATATATTACAACAACGTGCAGAAAGAGGAAAAAATGTTCTTCACAGCTGAGAAAACTCTGTGCAGAGTCATTTGATCCATTGTTAACATAAAAATACTGATTAGTGCAGCTTTAAGAATGACTCCAGCTGCGTAAAGTCATTTCAAAAGACCCAAGTTATCTCTTTTCACGTCGTCAGCAAATTGATATACCCCAGTTTGCGCAGCTTTACCTCTGCCTGGGGACAGTGAAGAGGGCTCGGACCAGCTTCCTCCTGTTGGATTTGGTGTTCATGTTCATGCAGAAGTCCATGGCAGCCTGCAGGAGTCAACACAGCGCTCATAAATTCAAAGATACCAAATGCTTTGCTTGTCATCAAAATTACATTACTCATATATAACTATTTAATATACGCAGGAGCTGGTCATTTAGCACAAGTCACGTGGCAACATGCCCAGAATACTTACTAGAATATGATTTTATTCATATCAATACACACAAAGCAAGGCATTAACACGTTAAACGTAGGGTATCGTTTGGATTTTAAAACAATTCCGATTCCTAAACCTATTCTTGAAAAACTGACATCAAAGAAAGGCTTTTTTATAGTTTTTTTCTATTGAAAATTATTTAGATTTAACAATATATTAACGTTTTAAAGTAGTTAATGATAATAATAGTAGTATACAATAAGTAAACCTAAGTCACTACAATAATTTAACAATACATAACAGTTACACTATTAACAAGTAACAACAAAACAAATGTTGAGCTGGTAGTCTAACCGGAGCCCAGAAGGAAGATATGCCATTTTACGGTAGCTAGCTAACAGCAGACTACAGAGAAAGGGTGAGATTTTTACGTCCGTTTCGGAGCGACAGAGGACCGAAATCAGGTACCGAAATTTGTGTTCTAATTGGGTCCACTTCCTACCGGCTGTGTAGGAATTTCGGTACCCAACCTTTTAATTTTTAGTTTATTTCAACCAATCACATAAATACACAACATCACTTACATAACATAAATGATGAAAAAAAAGTGTCACCTTAGTTCAAGCAGTGTCATCTTAACTCGTTCATAATCAATACTGATTGAAAAGTAGTAGGTTGAAGCATTTGCTTATTACACCTACCCTTTTTACATTCTTTTCTATTTTTAGGTCCCTCAGGATATTATCAATCTTATTCAATCAATCAACCCTGGTTAAACGTAGGGTTTGTCTTTCTCCGTCACCTTGTCTATGAGGTCTCTGTTGACACAGTTGGGGAGCTGTTGGATGAAGGCGTCCACGATCAGCTTCAAATGGGACCCTGTGCTGGCCTCTTCATCCTCTTGTTCTACACATACAAATATAAAAAAGTTTATAAAAAATCCACTTGAAATGAAAAAAAAAATCAATATATATATATAATAAGTGTTTCTGAACGACACAAAAGCTCACAGTATAATATATATAATATATACATTATACTGTTTTATTATATACTGTGAATATATACAGTATATAATATACATATATAGACATCCACTGTTTATATATTACTTTTCAATGTTACAATGTTAGATTTAGAATACCATTTAAGAACAGAGGCCTCTCTGATATCTGTGCTGTAGCCTTGTGCTACAGCCTTTGCTTTAACTTGAGCAGGTGTTTGGTCCCTTGTCTTGTGTCTGTCTGTGTATGTGTTGTTTTGTCTCCCTCCCTCCCTCCCATCTATCCTCTCTATGTTTTTTGGTCCTGCGACACGTTCAAAGTCTCAGTGTGTTGTTTGTAGCCATTTGTGGTTTCTAAATATATACATATAAAAAAAATTGATCATAAAAAAACAACATTTAAGAACTGAGGTGCTTCTCTGAGCTCATGTTTACCTTGCTCATCCAGCAGTTTTTTGGCCAGTTCTTCATTCTCTGCCTCGTCTGGTCCCTCCAGTTCCAGAGGTTCATCCGTGATGTCCAGAGCCTCCAGCTCCAGCTCCAGCTCCTCTGTGGTGCTGGCCGCGTCTTTCCCCTCTTTGCCATCTGAACCAGACAGCAACAGCAGCACATTCAGAAAAAAACGTCTGCGTGAACATCTTTCGTCATCTTTCTGCATGAATTATTTAATATACCTTTGGCTTCGTCCTTGTCTTTGCCTTGGCTGCTCTTCTCGTTGTCCTTGAAGAGGATGGCAGGGACGAAGGCCTTCAGGTCCACCAAGTTCTCGTAGAAGTTACGAGCGTCTTCATCTTCCCAGATCCCTCCCTCCAGGTCATACTCTCCGGGCTTTCCAGGGGTGAAGATGTCAATGCCGGGCCCGTGCTCTGAGAGAGCACCGAGAAGACAACATTATATGCACACGGAAACTACAGACAAATATCTTACGTCCTCAAAAAAACTCTTTTATTTGAACTATGATTCTGGAAGAGAAAGGACACACACCCTCCTGCACAGTCTTGTCCACGGGCAGCTCAGGCATGTTTTCATCCAGCAGATCAGCCAGGGACTGAGTGTTCGCCAGCAGCTTCTGGTAGGAAGTGGCAAACTCTTCATACTGCTTGTGTCTATCCTCACTCAGCTCCCCTTTGGAATGTAGGATACGTCTGGATGGAAAGAGAAAATGATAAGGGTCCGATCATTAAGGGATGCTAATTAAGATTGACAGTTAACCAACAAGCATGCATCCACCCGCTAGGTTGTCAGCTGTGTGTCTGCCTGGCATACTGTGTGTAGGACGGACAATTTTACCCGCCAGTCCTCATCAATAGTTAGTGGCACCTGTCATGCAGCAGTTGGTCGTGAGAGTTGTGAACTTAGCTTAAAATGCAACTTACTAGTGCAAATTTAGCACCAGCAAGTTGACTAGCAGTTAAACGATTGTATGGCCTGTGTCTCTTTTACTGTATTTTTTTTTAAATCACTTTTTTCTTTTTTAAATAATATAGTTTTTAACAGTTTAATTATTTATCGACGGCATTGTTATTGTCGGCTGGGAGGCGGTAAAAATCTTACGTATCGGTACCTCGGTTCCTGAACAATACTTTTATTGATTCCTATTTTATAACATCCAGTTTAACAAAAATAAGTGACAACATTACACATTACGGCACAGATCTTTTTATTTATGTTTCAGCTCCTACTACAAGAGTCCCGTCTCTGTGTGAGTTTTTTCTGTGTGTCCCTTCAACATGTAATGTTAGACAGCCAATCAGCAGCATTTTAGGATCTTGGTAGAAGCATGCTGCATGCTTATTGGCTCACTGACGCTGGTGAGATTTACTCCTTAGCTATTGAAATTTGGTAATGAATGACGAGACCTTTTTGCTACTAAAGACAAGTAAAAAGTATTGAATTTGGTACCCAGCCCTATTTACTGGTTAATTACTTACACCCCTGCTTATCATAGCAAATCAAATCAAAAGTGACTAAACAGCACTAACTGTGGTTGTATATTCACCTGTTCTGCCTCTCAATGTTCTGCAGCTCCCGGTGGTCCTTCTTCAGGTGCTTGGTGAGTGACGTGAAGTACTCCCGTAGCAGGTTCTGGAAGGGCTGCTGTTTCTCCGTGCTGATTATCTCGCTCGGAGGGAAGCCCAAACCGAACTTCTCAGCAGCCAGTTTCACCTTGCGGGGCAACAGGCCAGCGATGTCATCCCCACAGTGCTTACAGAAGCTGATTACCACCGACACGTGAGTGTGTGTCTCCCGGTCGGTCCCGATGATGTTCTTCAGCTGCTCGTAAATCAGCGACAGCCCTTCTTTGTCGGTGAAGAGGCCGACGATGGTGAGCTCGGCGATGAAGCGCAGGTCTGTGCGCAGCTTGCTCACGTTGGGCGCCTTGTCCTCCTTCCTCGCTTCGAAGTGCTTCTTCCACGCCTGGAGCAGCAACGGAGCGAACTCAGCGTACCGTTGGTGGAAGAGGGAGCAGAGGTGGACGGCGCAGCCCACGTCGGAGATCTTCAGCTTGGCCTCCACGACAGAGCTCACGGCCTCGCCGATGTACTTGCTGAGGTTCAACGAGGCGAAGTCGTTGGAGAGCGAGTCTCGCTGCTGCTCGGTGAGCGTGCGCAGCTTCTTGACAAAGGCGGTGTTCTTTTTCAGGCTGGAGTCCAGTCGGCTGAAGAAGGCCTCTTCGGGCCGACCCTCTTGGGCGTTCTGGTTCTTGCTGCGGAGTTCCTTCCTGCACTGGTTACGTTCCCAGGCCTCCTGGTGCAGCTGGTGCCCCTCCTCCTTTTCCCTGCAGCAATGAGGGGAAATGGAGAGAGATACAAAATGAAGACAACCGCAAAAGAGAATGTAGAGGCACTGGGTTTGGCTTTGCTGAGGGTCATATCTGTGGTACACAGAAGGCTGTTTGTCTGGATGCAAGGAACACAAAGCAGACATATTGAACCAGTAAATGCATCACTTCATTTTAGAGCCTTTTCTGCCAGTTTTAATTAGTTAGTTCATCCCGTCCCCTCCCTCCTCCTCATCCCCTCCCTCCTCCTCATCCCCTCCCCTCCCTCCTCCTAATCCCCTCCCCTCCCCCCTCCTCCTCATCCCGTCCCCTCCCTCCTCCTCATCCCGTCCCCTCCCTCCTCCTCATCCCCTCCTCCTCCTCATCCCGTCCCCTCCCTCCTCCTCATCCCGTCCCCTCCCTCCTCCTCATCCCGTCCCCTCCCTCCTCCTCATCCCGTCCCCCCCTAAAGTGTTTATTTTATATTTATTACGTTATATTGCCAGTAAAATTAGGTTTTACAAAGATATGACAACTAAGCCTGTAACAATTGTTACATATTTGTATAATCGCAATATTTTTACGCAATTATTTTTATGTTCATTTAAGAATAATAAAAAAAAATATATGTTTTAAGATACTAAACCGGCGTGGATTACTTACACAGGCTGTTTTTTAGTTATGGACGTATGATCATGCATGTATTTTTAATTGATGTTGTCGTCTTTGTTGTCATGTACTTTATGTCATTTCTTTGCTACTGCAGCAAAATGAATCAACTTGAACTTGTTTGAATCCGACTGTATACGTATCATGTTTGAGTTCTGACTCTGAGAAGAAAAAACGTGGTTCACGACGAAGGGAATATCGCCAGATGTGCAACAGCGAAGTCGACCGCCACTTACTTGAGGAGAGCTGCGGCCTCCTCGCGTTGTCTTTTGACCTCCTCCTCTTGAAGCTTCTGCTCCTCCTCCTCCTGCTGTCTCTTCTCCTCCTCCTCTTTCTTCTTCTGCTCCTCCTCCGCTTTCTGCTTTTCCTCCTCCTTCTTTCTTCGCTCCTTTTCCTCTTTCTTCTTCTTCTCCTCCTCCAGGCGCTTCCTCTTCTCCTCCTTGCCGCCGTCTTTTTTGCCGCTCATCTTGGCCTCGTCCTTTGCTTTGTCTCGGGCAGACGCCGGTCGTCTCTCGCCCTCTCGGTCCTTCTCCTTCTCCTTGTTACCGAAGGTGCAATCGTCTTTCTCGTCCATGTTTACGGAGTGCTTGCGTTCAGCAGGCATACTGAGGAAAGACGACAAGAAAAAGGTTGTTTATAAAGATATCTCCAGAATCCTTCGATACTCTTCCAACCCTCTCTATTAATAGATATTCCGTCTGTTGCCCAAAAACTAAACATTTTTAAATCTCTTCAAAATGTTCCTAATCCAAATTAAGGTGGTGGCCAATCTCTCTGTTGAAATGTGAACCAAAGTTCTAATTTCAAATCAGTTTCATTGGTTTATATAATGATGTTTCTTTCCAATATTAGTTATAATTTTGTGTTTTCATGACAAAATCTATATTTTGCTTGTGTTTCACAAAAAAACAACAACATGATATTATCAGTAAACATCAATTATCTGGAGAGGAAATACTTCAGAAAAAAAACTTAGGAAAAAAGATACAACAGTAATAAACCAATGATGGAATGGAAGTACATTTACTTATGTACTGTACTTGAGTACACATTCAAAGTACTTGTACTTTACTTGAGTATTTCCACACCAATAAATCCCATCCTACAGACTAAGGAAATACATCTTTGTGGGGCGACCTCTAGCTCCCCCCCCCCCATGAAGGCCCCCTCTCTCTCCACTCTTATCTGTCTATCCACGGTCACTATCGGATAAAGGGAAAAGCCCTCAAAAAAATCTTTGTTTTATGCAAAAGTCGCACTACAACCATTTTCATTTTAACATTTTTCAATGAAAATGAGAATAATGAGACAAAAATGATCATTCCTTCCAAAGTCCTAAATGAAATCACAGTCTCAGTTAAAATAACTGTAATTAGTGCAATTAGTGCAATATCGTGCAGCCCTACTACCCAACTGTACATGAACACAACCTTAACCCGTGTGTTGTTTACCCGTCGACCGTGCAACTTTTTGTTTTTCTGAGTCAACATTTAGACATTTTTGTCACTTTGATCCAAGTTTTTCTGTCACTTTTTCCAATGTTTTTGTAAAAAAAATAAATGTCTGCGCCTTTTAACATTTTTGTGGACTTTTTCCCGCATTTTTTTAATCCTTCTTCCGACAATCTTCACGCTATTTTCAACCTTCTTTTATCGTATTTTATTTTTTCTCCAAATGCTATAAAATCAAATAAAACTCCCAAATTAAATTAAAGTAGGGAACTGATCATTTATTTCACTTGAGCGTTCACAAGAGAACCATCCATGTTGCTTTTTGTTGTTGAGAACTTGGTAAAAAATACCCTAATTTCTGATATTATTAACTTTTTGAAAATGGGTCAAATATGCCCCGAGAACAGGAGGGTTGAACCACAGCAGGAAAATACAACATGACTACTAAGGCAGCAGGAAACATCAGATATAAAAGGATAACACAGGCAGCACTTTTACATTTTACTAATAATACTTTAAGTTTGAATTCTACTTCTAATGGAGTGTTTTCACAGTATTAGTAATTCTTCTGAAGTAAAATTGCTAAATACTTAATTAATACTCTTAACTGTACTGAATCAGATTAATAAAGCGAGAGGCTTGTTAAAAATAACATTCAAAGAAAAAAGTCAACTTCAATCTCCATCCGCTACCGTCTGACACGCGCGCGCGCACGCACGTACGTGCGCGCGCACGCCGCTTCGTTGCAGAGCCCGTTCGTTAGCAACCAGCCTGACGTTAGCTTCTTGGTTAGCATGATGACGTTAGCCCTCCTTTACATTAGTCATTATTATTACGATAGACGCCGAATTAGTTTAGTCTTAGCTCTGAATTACACGTTCCGTTTTATCGTATTGTAAAAATGCCACAACGTCATAAATTCAGACACAAATTGACAACAACAGTTAGCGTTAGCACGGCTAACGTTAGCGCCGTTAGCTAGGCAACTGAAACCCGATGTAAACAAACATTTTCACAGCGTTCAACTGACAGTTAGAGTCTACTCAGTCCTCATGGTGTAAACCTAAACTAATATACACACTGGATACACGTTTAACTGTTGATACCATCGTGTAAATATCATTTTAACATGAAAAGGTTTACCTGCTAATGTAGCATAACAAACATCGGTCATTGGGGTTGGTTTCCGTGTGAACAGCTGAAGGACCCTCTCACGGTTGAGCCACAGTTTTCGCCTGACTGAAAATGCAAATTTTTCTGATCATTATTTGGTCATATTAAGCTATATTTTTGGATGATACTGGCCTTTTAGTATTCTTTGGTTTAATCTCATAGCAAGATAGCTTTAGTAGTGAATAATTATACAGCTTAAATTTTAAAATTGTGTCACATCGACAGGCAGTGTTTAAGGCAGCTACACACTGAATGTTCTGCAACAAGCTCTAAACACAAAATCTTACTTTTAAACAATTTATTCATAAAGATACTCTGTTTAAATACCCTGTATTCAAAATGCTACTAAAGTAAATGTATAATAGTATTATAAGCATCAAAATATACTTAAAGCACCAAAAGAAAAATGACTAATTATGCCCTTTTCAGAACAATGTAAATTAAATTATTGATGCATTAATGTTGTTTCAAATATTGTTATTTTGAAGCTTCATTTCAAGAATCAAGTTACAAAGATAAGGAAGAGAAAGATGAATCAACGAATGAATAAATAAATAAGTAAATAAAACTAGTAGACTGCTTGTCCTGTAGGATGAGATTCCAAAGGTTGCCAAACGTTGTC
Source organism: Etheostoma spectabile (assembly GCF_008692095.1). NCBI lineage: Eukaryota > Metazoa > Chordata > Actinopteri > Perciformes > Percidae > Etheostoma > Etheostoma spectabile. The sequence continues at coordinate 20,096,297 of NC_045755.1, forward strand.
CAAGACTTTTATCTTGTCCTTGAGGATGAACCGGATCCTCTCAAGGTGGAGTGTGTCCATCATCTCCGTGCGAGCCATGTCTTCAGTGTTGGTCCCTCTTTCTTTTTCCAGAATAAGAGGATACACTTCTTTGCAGTGAGAAGTCCATATGCAGAGAACCAGAG